>NC_072738.1:16412060-16666372 GCF_026930045.1 Uloborus diversus
ATGGCGTCCTTGAAGAGAATGCTTTTGCTGTTAATTTGTAACGCCTCTTAAGCAAAGGTCATACAGTGGTTTCGTTTTCCGTCGCATTATGTTTTAGTTACAACTGCGTCGTGGTTCGTAATGAACCTGTAACAGACTGGAGTCACTTGTAAGGTTAAATATAACATTAACAATTTGAAAATTTCACTGACGCAATGGGTCTTTTCATTGATGGTTTCGCATTTTGTTTCGGAGTAAGACGTGAGCGACGTCGTTATTTACGCTGTGGAAAATTGTAAAAAATCACTTTTTTCCAAGGTTTATATTTAATGAAATACGTACATATATATGAGGGTGTCAACCCTATGACCGCAGTTTTGCAAACAAGCGGAAGGACACACTACGTTGCGAAACACGAAGGTTTTTCTTTTCTTCTTAAATGCTAAAGCTTTTGTAAAAAGAGATTAGAAAAAAAAAAAAAGAAAGAAAGAAAGAAAAACAAGTAGGGAAATGTAGGTCAAAGTGAAATAGTTATGATAACTTACCTTGCTTAAAATGCACAAATCGGAAATTGGTTTTGAAAATTACAGTACATTAAGAAGGAGCAACGTGTTTCTTAATAATCCTTGCATTGAAAGACTATTTTTTAGTTTTCTCCGTAAATTCAAACTTTTAAATGAAATCGCTCTCTTTTTTTATGAGTCAGTGCGAAAAATAAAATATTTTTATGATGAACTATTTTTTTCTATAATAAGTAAAAATAGTTTTGATCAAATGAAAGGGTAAACAAAAATATGAATTAATAAATGAACAGGTAATGAATATATTAATAAATGAGTAAATTAATATATGAGGCAAACAAATCAGCGAATAAAATTGTGAATGAATAAGACAATAAGTGAATGAATGAATAAAAAATGAGCAAAACAGTGAAGTAATGCAAATAAATTACTCGATAAATGAATACGTAAGTAATTGAACAAAAAATTGATTAAGTAAACAAAAGGAACTTTTTCACTTTCCCCATCCACTTTGACCCTCATGCACTTGACTAACTGTACGAAACATTCAAAATAACAATAAGTTTAATATTAAGCAAATTGATATTACACTGAATATTAGTAGGACTTAACTTATATTTAAAATATTAATAACAAGAACTTTGTCATTTTTATATATTCTGAATATATTTCGAATACATTTTTGATTAACAATATTTTTTATTTACAACAAAGTGTGACACTTGATGCAGGGTGTCTAGGAATGGACTCATTGATTTCAAAATTAATTACATCGAAAACAAAAGCCGATACTGGAATCAAATAAATAGTATGTTCATTTAAAAACGCATAAAAATCATGTACAGAAACTTGGAAATTAGTAACAAAAACTGCCAACAGGGGGTGCTGCATGCTGTAATTGCAATAAAAATCCATATAAATAGTGCTGCGAAGAGGTTAGACCCTTCATCAGTAGTTTTGCCTCTCAGGGTACTTACATTTACGATAGAAATTATCGTCCAACCTTTCAGCAGCACTGTTTATGGGGACTTCTATTGCAGTTACAGCGTGCAGCACCCCCTGTTGGCAATTTTTATTACTAATTTCCAAGCTTCTGTACATGATTTTTATGAGTTTCATAATATACATACCGTTTATGTTATTCAAACATCGGCCTTTGTTTTCGAGATATTAAATTTTATAATAAGGGAGTCCTTTCCTGGACACCCTGCATGTGATATTTTGAATATATCTTGTATTATTACATGCTTGGATCTTTAGAGGTAACTTTTTCCTCACTTGAACAGACTACATTTTTTACTACCATCGTGGGAATATTACCAAATGTATGGCTCTAAAAATATTTCACCATTTCACTCTGTCCCGCTATTGCAATTCGCACCACATTTCCCTGGCAAGGAAAATCGTGACGAGTATTTCAAGAAAGCGATAAGTAGATCGCAGTGAGGGAGAACTGAAGATAACATGTGATATAGACTATCCAATTTTGCAGTATTGGAAAAGTAGGCAGTCTAAAGGTCAGACTTTTAACATATTATGATAGGTAATTCAAACAGCTCGGAATCATATTTTTTTTCCACCTTTTATTTTTATACCTGTAAGTTATGTTGTTATATTTTAGATAAAGTACAGTATACTTATTTCACTGTTTTCAAATTCTTTTAAACATTGATAGTTATGTTCATGAAGTACAGTGTTAACAAGAAAAACTTACCTTTCAAACGAAAAAAAAGGAAAAGTGAGAATCCGGAAATTAAAATCTTAATTTGGATCAATGTCTTGAATTTCCGGAAATTAAAACTCTGATTTGGATCAATGTCTCGAAATTTGTCTAAACACAGATAGTGTATCAAGCAGTAACTAACTAATCCTAAGCCAGGGCTAAGGCAGAACTACTGCAGTACACCGACAGTCCGGTTACCCCACCCAGAGACTGCAGTTTTGTTCTTGTTTGGACTCATCCACCTGGAACAGGGAGTTCCAGATTGATGAGTCCAAACAAGGACGAAATACTGCAGTCTCTGGATGGGACAACCGAACTGTCGGTATGTTGCATATAAAACTCAATTTGTGCAAGACAAACTTTCTCCATTAGAGAATAGTCTGATTGGCGCAATGGTTCCAAGTTGGATATAAAATGCTTATACAATGCAAGAAGCTTTCAAGCTTTAAAGCAGCATTTTAATTTAAAAAAAAAAGTACTTAGGGGTTCCGATATCATGAAGCCCCAAGGAATACGCTCATCACTGGTAGCCATAAACACATTCAACGCTGAAAAATGTAGCATTCTTGAAAGCGTTCATCAAGGAACCTCCGAAGTGCAGAGCCTGATTACCGCATAGGCCATCAAGGATAGACCTGAGGCCCAATGTGTCTAAGGGGCCCCAAATTGAAGACTTGTTTGAAGCAACAAAACGTTACAAACATTACTTGTATTTAAAAAAGTGCACATTAAAAAAATAATGATACATTATTTAGAAAAACACTTCGAGAAGGCAGGGCTCGACTAACTAAAAGTGAGGCCCTAGGTCCACAATAATTTGGAGGCATCCTGGAGGCTCTATAGTAGACTGCAGCGGCTGATTTGAATTTGGGGGCCCGTTGGAATGCATTTTTTTGGGGTCCCTTTGTCTATCACAGACTTATGTAAATCATGTATCATGTGCATTTAAGAATCTCCTTCGGGGCTTCTCTTAAGTGTGACATGGTAAATTCGCTACTATCAGAACGAATAAAAATTCTCCTTTAAGAAAGCTTTTTTTCTAAATTAACAAGTCATTATTTTTAAATTTTCTTATAATTGTAATGCTATACGTAATTCTTTTAATAATTTGAGGCCCTTTAGGAAAAGGGGGCTCCAGGCCTAGGCCTAGTAGGCCTGTGCAGTAATCAGGCTCTGCGAGAAGGAGATTTTTTATTCATTCTGCCAATGGTGTGTTTATCTGCCAATGAAGGGTTTGCAAGGGACCTCCATTACCACAGGGATCCCAAAAAGAGATTCAAAGCTAGACAAAGGGGTCCTCTAAAACACATTCTTATAATCCTGTAAGTCAGTCACTGCATTCTGCTACAGAGACTTCTTGGGGCCTCAAAATTATTGTGGGCTTTGGGCCTCTCTTTCAGTTAGTCAGGCACTGCCAAAGTGAGACACTTGAGCATGCAGTAGGACAGTAATTTTCTGATAGGAATGTAAGAAAAATATTTGAAAGTGATCTTTTCGATGCTGAACAGGATCATGACGACCAAGTTGGAACCGAAATATTACTGAGCAGTCAAACTCTACAAACAATTTAGAAACGTTCCTGGAAAATAATGGACAGCTTATGTGCCCAATTTATGCTGGTAACATATCTTGTTCTGATCGCATTCCCAGGCATGCGGGGGACCCGCTACGCGGACCGGACGGTAAAACCTAAGATGCATCACTAAAAGGTGCTGCGATGTGGAGAAAAATAACACATCTTGAAACTAACAGTTACGTTTTCAGCTAAAATTAAGTCACCTTCTTGAAATTGTCCTAGAATCTTTCTAAAATCTCAGCGGTTAAAACCAGACATGTCTTTAGAATCTTACAGAAAACGTAGTTAGAATTGAAATAATAGTCTGGTACCTTCCTATTTTACCAAGAAATCTCAACTCATATGATTGAAACTACGCAATATGCATAGGGTTAGTCCAAAATTATCTAGAATCTCACTTACCTGCAGTTCCTGCAAAGCTACAGAATCACATCAAGAAATTTATTCAGTCTCATGGACTGCTCAGTCACTTTGGACAGCCCACAATCAAACTGAAGGTGATATACTTAATAAATCCGCTCATTTAACCTTTAAACTGGTATTTAAGAATATTTTGCACAAGAGTAAGAAGTTTGCTTTCGTGCAACTTGGAGCAATGCAGGAAACTTTTAGTCAAAAATGTCCTACTTGATTTTTGCAGGAAGTTAATGAAAACTAGTGAAATCCGGAAACGTTCCACGGAAATGATCAGTGACGTTAATTTTTTTTACAGTGTCAGAATACTGCTTTCTGATTTGGAACTATGTCCGATGCCAGAATCCACTTTGCGGTTGGCAGGTAATTGTCAAGTGACCTTTTCAATTTTCGTTTTGGGAAGCTGTTACAAAAATAATCACACAACTTTGATTTTTATGTTAAAACTTGACTGAAAATTCCGCACTCGGTAAAGAACTTCAACGATTTTGAAAAATTAAGCATCTTTCAAGCTTTGCATCAGAAAATATCTCGTGTCTACAACGTCCCCGTTCGCAAAGGGAAACTTTTGTGTGCAATAGTTTTTCAATATAAATCTATCCAAGAACAGGGGGACTTAGATGGGAGGTCACAGATTGGAGGTCACTGTGACCTCCCCCAAAAATTCTCTTTTCAGGAAAGTTTGACAATTCTACAGATTCAGAGAAAATAGTGTAACACTGTTTTTTTTTAGTTTTAAAAGATGACCGATGTTTTTTTCCCATTTGAAGTGGGAAAGTGAGCATTTCGTATTTTACCATGCGGTATAATTTAGAAAATTTTTAAACTGAGAATTTCCCCCTCCCAAAATTGTAAAACCTGTAACATTCTATGACCCCTCAAAACAATTTTGAAATTTAGATTTATCAACGCCCATCCAGGTTTCAACAAAATATTTGAACTTTTTATGCAGTCGGCTGCGCCCGAATGGGGGACCTCTAGAGGTCACTGCGACTTTCGAAAAATTTCTTTTTTCGGCAAATTTTGTCTGACCATTCGTAAAATTATCATTGTTCGGCAAAATTTGGAGTTCCAATCGGCAATAGATTGTCTGCATTCCCAAAAAATTAAGTTAGGGACGCTCCTGCCTGCAGTTAATTAAAGACTTAGAATTTTTCAAACATGTACAGCCATCTCCAGTTCTGATCGCTTCTTAGATTCGCTATTTAATCTGCAATGCCTGTTAATTGAAGTAAAATTATAGATATTTACTCAGCTTCTTCCTTAAAAATATTGCCCAACAGTCCACATCACAGAACCCGTATGCAGAGCCGGCCTTAAGCCGATTAGAGCAAAAGAGTCTAATCGGGCCCCGCGTTAGCAGGGGCCCCACGCTAAATTTTTTTTTCTTTTAGATAAACAAAAGAAAAAATGTATGAAAAGGGGGAAAAAAACCGTATAAATTTAATATTTAAATGACGCTTAATCTGGCAGAGTGGAGCTTTTTAGCTAATTTTTAATTTACTAAACGCATCAGGAGTTAGCAAAATATATTTCCAAAACTACTTGTGTCAAATAAATTTCCGGAAAAAGTTAAGCTAACAGTTCATTTGGTCATCTGAAATCAATGGAAATACCGACTATACCTTGTCCCTATATTAACCGGTCAGGAGAAAGGGAACTATGTAATAATAAGTCTTGTGGCTAGGGCCTCAAAGAACAAATTTTCAATGATTATTGTCTATTAGTACGGTGAGTAATAAAATTAAGGTCTCATCTCAGGTCCTAAAGCTATCGCATGAGCAAATCGAAAAATGTCCCGAAGCACCCAAATTTTCTGGCCCCAAAGCTGTTTTTTAAATTCAATGTGTATATTTGTTTTATTTATTTTGGCAGAAAAAGTGCAAAGATTCAACAACGATGAAATTTTATGTCATGTACAATTTACAACAATGTACTATATCAATGTATATAATCTTGAATACCAGTTGCTCCAAATATCATCAGTACTCTTATTATTGTGCAATTGTGAAGGAAAAGTATCAACATTTAGCCTGAAATTTGTTTTTTAAAACCTCAATGTCAAAAAATTGTCAAGGGACGTCTCCAAACTGTACTCTTTCTTCTAACGTGATCGTTAGCAATTCTCCACAGATTGCCTCAAACTATGCCTAAAGTTTTCAATTTCAAAACATTTCCAAGGGATTTTCCCAACGTGGGGAGATTCCCCTCTCCAAAGCTAGCATCAAGTTGTGATTTTAAAACTCCAACTTCGGTAAATTTCAGGGAAGCGGCCCCGAACCTTTTATCCCTTTACTTACGATCACCATTGATAGCTTTAAATTCAGCTTTAAGACCAGGTCCGGATTTAGGGGAGGGCAGGCGCGGCTACTACCCCGGGGCCTCCACAACAAAGGGGCCTTCACAATAAAATTTTTACAAAATATCCTAACTTTCACGGGTCAACAAATTTTACGTTTTTTCTCCCCTATAAATTCTAATAATAATAATATCAAAAAATAAATAGCAGTAACTTCAAAATGTATTTACTATTAAATACTATTAAAGTGCTGATCGAAAACATCGGATATATACATATATATCAAAACATTCGGATATATATCAAAGTATCGGATATTTTCGAAAATGTGATGATCTTTTCGAACTCTGATTAGGGTCCTCCACTCCTTCATTGCCCCGGAACATAGTTCTCCTCAACTTTCCTTAAAATAGACCTAAGTTGACGTCAGTTTCGAAAACCATACTTGAGGCTGCCATCTTCTTTTTCCACTGTCGTTATCAAAAGATTAAAATTGTGTTTCCACACTTCAATATTGAAAAAATGGAGGATCATCCGATCCCCTAACATTGTCAAACTTAGCTTAAATTTGACTTTAGTTTTGAAATAATCCCCCCCCCCCCCCAGTCGAGAATTTTTATTATGTATCCCTTGATTTGCTCTTTGAATAAATTTGCTGTTTTGGGTTTAGTTTTCAAAGTTTTTCCGGGAGTGGCATTTGAACCCCTCTCCTTTCTCAAACTTCTTCTGACTAAAACTGAGTTTTTAAGTCTTCAATTCATAAACTTTTCCTGGGGAGGTCGCCCGGCCGGCCTTGGCCCGGCTCCCCACTTTTGTCCTATTGCTGATGTCACCAAAGACAGTCTAGAATTTCATTTTTACGTTTCAGCATTGGTACATAACTTTTCTCTCAAAGCACTGAATTGCGGATCAAGAATCTCTCTGTGTTAAACTTGTCTAACTTTTTTAAAAAAATCGCTCTTATTCTGTTTTTTGTCTCAAATTAAATGCAATAATTCATAAAGGGCACCGCCAAGATTCTCCAATCGGGCCCCGCGTTCGTTAAGGCCGGCTCTGCCCGTATGGAAATGAATAGTGTTTACTTTGGAGTTCGAAGGTCATTTCAGGAGCCGACAGAGAGAGAGAAAAAAAAAAACAAATATCCTTTCACTGGATCATGTTGTCAACCTTGTTGACAGTCGCTAAATACAAACTGCTAATGTGAAAAAGTCATCCGCGTCGTGATATTGACCCTCAAATCGGCTCCAAAAAGTGAAAGGGAAACCGCCTTCATCACAAGGTTAACGCCAGCCACCTGTCGGAGACCTCGGTCTTTAACCCTGGAACGCGTAATAAAAAAAGAAAGTGAATTAAAAGACAAACTTTTTCACTGTTGTTGATGATAGTGCAGTCGGGGCAGTAGGTCAAACCAGCATGCGAAAAAATATTGATCAGCCGTTTGACCCACATGATCTTGAGGTGATGTTTAAATACTTTCTCCGATGACAACTTCGACTCCATCATTGTTATTCTCTTCATTATTAGACCTGATTTCGATCGCGAAAGAATGCGAAGTATTAGTTCGGTGTTGATCTTTTTTTGTGTCGTTTCCGTGGGATGTAGATCAACAGGTGAGTTCAAACATTTTTGCACTTATTTCAAATATTTTTTTACTATTGTATTCCATCTGTTATTTGTTTATTTATTTTTATATCCTGTAAAATCTTTAAAAGTAAGGGAATATGGGACGAAGTGAAACGGTTAAGAGGTTAAGATTAACTTCTCTTTTTAAAATTAAACAAATTATGTTTTTTTTCTTTTTTCTTTTTTTTTTTTTTGAAAATTACAAAGCGTACACAGAAAGTATATACATATATATATATATATATATATATATATATATATATATATATATATATATATATATATATATATATATATATATATATATATATATATATATATATAGCTATATATACTTGCATTGAAATATTATGTTTCATTTTTGGCAGTAAATTTGTAAAATTTGTGCCTTCTATAAACAGTGGGAAATATATCTTTAAAAATATATTGGACAAAGTGAAAAATAAAATATTTTCTATAAAATATTTTTTACTTGATAATTAAAAATATTTTTCATCAAATGAAAATGTAAATTAAAAAAAAAAATAAATGATTAAATAAATAAACTAATAAATAGATGAGAAAATATTATTGCATGAATAAAAATGTTAGTACATGAATGCATAAATAAGTGAACTAATAAATAAAGAATTTCAAATGAATCAGTTAATGGATGAATACACAACAATGATGCAATAAATAAGTAAACAAAAGGAAAATTTTCACTTTGCCCCACGAGCACTTGAAAAATTGTATTAAGCAATTAAAATCGAAACATGCTTAATATTAACACATACGTTTTTTACTGGACATGAGTAGTTCTCAATTAATATTCAAATTGTTAGCAATAAAATCTGCATCATTTTATAATAATGAAAAAGATTCTTTATAAATCATAAAATATTAATCCATAGTAAGCAAATTTTGAAAATGACCCGTAAGTGAGATATACTGGATCTTTAGAATAATTTATTGTTAGTGTTTCTACACATAGTATGTTTAAGAACATTGTTAAAATATTGCTAGGTAGGTGGCAATTCAAACTGTGAAAATAATTTGCCACTTCTCTTAGCTGTACATTTTCCTACTTTCGATTTATTTATTTCGTTGATACTTCAAAAATAACGACTGTGTGGGCCTGATTTAATCATACAGTCATACAGAGAAACATTGAGCCCCAATTTATCTACTTGAAGCAACCAAATTTCTGCATATTTTTTTTTTAAATTAAAGAGTAGAAAAGTTATTTCATAACTTTCCCGGGAAAGTGCTGTTCAATGCTTCTTTTAAAGTGAAATATACTATACATGTTCGAAGTGGTGCGAAAATAACCAGCGTGGCTCAAACTAACCCTGAATGACTGCATGTGTCTTCAGTCTCAGTTGTAACTGCATTATTCCAGTACTTCGCACATCAGGGACGGATACAAGGAGGGGCGATGGGGGCAATCGACCCTCTTTTGAGGGACTCTTCTCCGGTAATTTTTCGAAAATGACATTCAAAAAAGGCAAATTTAGACGAGTTTTATTAATGTTGGGAGAAGGTAGGTTTGGATTTGGGAACCTATCTCAGAACTGTTTCGGAATTGAAGTCCAAAACCTTTGTGATCAATATTTTAAAGTCAGTATGCATAGTAAAAAGTAAGTAATAAAAATCAATCGCCCATCCTTTTCTGCATCCGTCCTTGTCGCACATAAAAACAAAAAAACTGTGTTTTGTACACTGTTGTGTTGAACATTTTATAGTGATGATTTTTTGTCCGTTCTTTCAAAGTAAATAGAGCTTTCTTGTTAACAGGATAAACCTAAACACAAAATTGCGAAAGGAAAAAACAATATTTGCCAGTTTTGACTCCATTTCCTCACAGAAAGTACTCGCTAAAAGGCTAAAACAACCCTGTGAGCGCTCAATTTCCAGCTTCAAATTACTTGATGCCAATATTTTCAATTTATCGCCAATGCAATTTACACATTTCTGTTGACAAGTGAGCAGGGCCCGATTAACCTCTGAAATTAGGGGAAGCTCGGCCTCATTTTGGGACCCCCCACTTTTGTTTGGAGAAATTTTTATAAACATTCTATGCACATTGATACAGCACTGGCTAATGCGAAGCGACCCAGCAGAATACAGATTTAAGTTTATTCTGTCTTACCGACTAACAGAAATTTTGTTTATTACATACGTTGCACCTGAATTCTCAGCAAATATGGATAGTAACATGTTGAATCATATTTGGCACTTCACAAAGGAAATTTACTGCCATAAAAGTACTTTGTAACAGCGTTGAATCAAATCCCACATTTGAAAATACAGCTTGTGGACACATTTTATCAAATGCGTCTTCATTTTCCATAATTATTTAATGCTGTCAAATATTTTTATTCAGCAAGAACCAATTTTTGAAATCTCTTTAAAAAACACAGTTAAAAGCAGAATCTTAGGGTCATATTTGGGCCCTCTAAAAATTCTGAGGGGAAGCTCAAGCTTCCCGAGCCTTTTGGGTAATCAGCAGTGGCGGATACAGCCGGTCCTGCTTCGGGCCGGTACAGCAAAGTATTTCGGGCCTCTCTACTAGCAGCAAAATATTTCGGGCCTGTCTACTAACAGCAAAATGTAAATTTTGCACGCATGTGTTTAGAATAACGCAACTTCACAAAACACAGCCTCAGCTCCTCTTTATGCATTGGCTAAAGCTTGCGGGTGGAGGGAGGCAGGGCCGACACCAAGAAGGGGGGAGGGGAAATTTCTGAAATGGGGCTGCCCAGGACCTGATTACCACACAGGCTAACTAGACCTAGGCCTGGGACTTCATATTCCTAAGGAGCCCCAAATTTTTCATAGAATTATCCATAGCATTGCAACGATATGAAAAATACATGTATTTAAAAATAAAAAAAATATGACTTATTAATTGGAAAAAAACTACTTTAAAGGGGAATTTTTAATCATTCTGCTAGTAACGAATTTCCTTGGTCACGATTATGAGGGGGCCCAAAGGGGATTCATAAATGCACATAAGTAATTTATACATAGTTGTGTGATTAGACAAAGAGATCTCCAAAAGTGCATTCGTGCTTTAAAAATGTAAATCAAACACTGCATAGTCTTCAAGGGGCCTCCAAATCAATATGGACCTAGAGCCTCACTTTTAGTTAGTCGGACCCGGGGGCTGCCAATATATTTTTAGTGGTATAATATATTTATATAGTGGTATAATATCTCGGAATCTATCTCGACTTAAAATCACCAAAGATCTTCAAAAACTGCGTTTTCAGAGCTAATATATTTTTAAAACTTTCAGAGGAGAGCCCCGGGAACCGCTCTTCATAGCATGTACTCGAAGATAAATAAAAATTCTGTTTTTGGATTTCCACGTCCGAAAAATTGCAGCAGGAGAAACCCTGAACCTACGCTCCCCTAACATCACCAAATATTGTCTAAAATTGAGTTTTTAAGACTACAATTTTGAAAATTTTCCCGGGGAGAGGCCCCCTGGACCCCCCTATTTCAGACTCAATGTTAATCTTTCCATTACGTTTATATTGCTAATACAATAATGACTCCCAGAAGCTAGAAAGCTAAGTCCACTCTCTCTCTCTCTCTTTGTATTGATACATGCGTTTGAAGAAAAAAAAATAAATAAGAGACTGTCAAACTCGTACCCGACCCCTCCCACCAGGTTTTTGACCTCGTATCGAGTCTGGGGGTCGTCAGAGTATGGTAGTATAAAAAGAGGAATGTTTATGGACAGGGCCCAATAATGTATGTTTGAGTCGAGGGACCAATCACGTTCTAAGACGGCAATAGTCTTTTACCCATGAACATCGCTAGATCAGTTTCATAAAACAGGGAAATTAATTTACTTGTTATGACTGCAGAAAAGGACATACTAGCCAAACAGTGTTATCATTACGGAAATATTCAATCAAGTTCCGGGCATTATAAAAATACGTAAATGGAGAATTACAATCACAATTTCGACCCAAAATAAGGTTTAGCTAAAACTGCATCAATTTGTTCATCATTAAAGCGTAGAAGTGTTCCTATCTGTTAAATTTTGTTTAAATAAAACATATTTAGTTGTTAAGAATAATTTCCTCATATTTAAGTGATATCCCAATCGTTAGGTAAAATTTAATATCTATAAGAGCTATGGGGCCGCTACATCTCCTAATGCCAGGGCCGATTTTTTCAACCAATCCGCCACTGGTAATCAGGCCCTGCAAGTGAGTAGCAGCCAAAACTTTGAAGCTGTAAATATCTTTGATTCCTGAATTTGATTTAGTATCATTGAGCTATAATAGTAATTCGCAACTCCAGTGCTCGAATACGCTACCTTGCGGTGATTAACAGTACTAAAGGAAAAGGTAAAACATTCCATTCTACGTGTTTCTTTGGGATAAATTACAGGCTTCAGACAGTTTGTGATGTAATGTAATTTCAGAGGAATAGAAAAGAAAGCTTCCCACAAACACGATGAAAAATTACTGTCATTCACTAAGCGTCAAAGCAAGCCATAAGTTACGGCATTTGTTTGTTTTACCTTTTTCATCCGCCATTAGACAGTGGCTGCAGTGCCCCTGTAGTTTTTTGGATTTGCGAAGAGGATAGACAAAGAGAGTATTTCTCATTCTTCGCTGACAAAGCTCGCAGTCTGGGTTTCGAGCGAAGATGGCTAACCCTCCGCATCTTGCTTA
Source organism: Uloborus diversus (assembly GCF_026930045.1). Lineage (NCBI taxonomy): Eukaryota > Metazoa > Arthropoda > Arachnida > Araneae > Uloboridae > Uloborus > Uloborus diversus. The sequence continues at coordinate 16,424,872 of NC_072738.1, forward strand.
ATGCATGGAAAACGCCCGCCGTGCCCAAAATAAAGTTTCAATTTGAAAAGAGGGCTTCTTTGCGATTTTCGTTTGTCGCTGCTGACCTTATTATTGTTTTGCTAAATCATGAATTTAGAATTTAGGTTGTAGAAAAATTAAAAAATAAATCTAGAACAGAGTTTCCTGAAGTGGTCGATACCTACCCTCTGGGGGTCAATAAAGCTCACAAAGGGGTCAATGAGTCCTAGGAAGTCAAAAAAATTTTAACCCTTGAAATAAACCGTTGTGAATGGCCCCTGGCGAACTGGGTTTTCAGAACTTTTAATCATTCAAAATTGTATTTTCACCAACTAAACCTTGATAAAATTAAAACTGCTATTCGGCATGAAAAAAAAAAAAAAAAATCATGTACTTATGAGTCAGACTACAGTTTTCTGAACGATTTTAAGAGCAAAAAACCAGTGAGGATGATATTTATCCTGGTCTGAAGTTTATAGGCTAAAAATGGGTTCGTAGTTGTCAAAACTGAGATAGCCACAGTAGATCTTGACTTTAGAGCAGAAGTAATAAATGGAGGGAGCAAGTCTAATCATTGGCTTAGCAAAAGCTGAGGCGAAGACCCCCCAAGTCACGTGACTCAGCAACGACGAATAGCTGACACACTTTGTGTGTGTGGATAGGGGAGGTAGTATAGATCATTGTAGGGTCATGCCCAGTATGGAATACAGAAAACGGATGGAGGCATGCTAGTTCGAAGCAGGGCGGAATACGCCTAAAAATGTCATTTATGCAACTGATTATTTCTTGTTCAAGGAATTTAAATGCTCAATAAATAAATAAATAAATAAATAAGTCAATAAATAAAATCTGAACTCCTACTAAAAAATGTTTTAATGGTGCACATTGCGCCATGATCCTCCACTGTTGGCACTCTTGAATATGGCTTAAAATCATGGGTATGGAAGGTTCGCCTTTTCACAGCGCCCCCTAATCGGTCAGATTTTTCGGATCAGTAAAGGGTCCTTGGTGTGTGCTGTGGGCAAATGACTTTGAGGAGCATGAGAAACAACAGGATGCCCCTTTCATCTTATTTTTCTGAATTACTGCATTTTCATTCATTTTTCTTTATTTTACTTAGGACAGCGTAGGTGTGGAAGGCCTCTTCACAGGACATCAAAGATCATTGGTGGAGAAAATGCTAAGAAGGGAGAATTTCCGTTTTTGGTAAGTACATTTTATTTTTTGACCAATTACAAAATCTCTCTATTCAATCTATAATTTAATTTCTAATAAATTTGTTACTTACGACACATACATACAATGTGACATAACTTGTGCACAAAAATACATAAATGCGGACTGACATCTAGAAAAACGGCCGATTTCATTAAAAAAAAAGAAAGTAAGTGCGCAACTAGATTGTGTGCTAAACTTTCTGCACACAAATACATAAGTACGTATTGACGTCCGGACAAGCGGCATATTTCAATTAAAAAAAAATTAAGAAAAAGCAGTTGCATGCATAGATTTTGAGTTAACTTGTGCGGCCCCTTGTTCTTATACCAATATCAGTTAATTTAAAAATAGCTACAATAGATGTACCTGACTTTTAAAATTTCCTTTCTTTCTAAAACTTTGTCTTACAATATTATCTGTCTCTTTTTTTTTTTTTTTTTGAGCAATCACATTGCTTATTGTTCTCATTTGACTGTTTTGAATTCTTCCGATTTTATTTTACCCCGTATCCCTCTGGCAGCACCACCGTCCACCGACCCCTCCCAATCTGCTCCTCTAGCGAGCAAAGTCTCCAGGTTGCATCCATATCCTACACACACATGCATACATACACACACACACACATACCCACACTCATGCCTGCATACAGATACAAACACACACACACTCGTGTTTGAGAAAACATAATTTAAATTCAAGATGTCAAAATTCAAATTAATTTTTCTTTTTTTTATTTAGGTGAAGCTCTCTCTCTCTCTCTCTCTCTCTTTTTTTTTTGCGCAACTTATACTAACTACTTAAGAAGGACGAAAATTCCAAATCAGAAAATGATAATTTTCCGATGAAGTTGTGTGGAGCAAAAAGGATTTTGTTTGAAGTGCGTTCTTAAAAGCTAATAAAGGAGGATTCATCTAAGCCTACACTTAAGCTTTTCATTTTTTAACGTATATACAATGATAAAACATCAGAAACGTTCAAGGAAAATATTGAACAGTTGGTGTGCCTAATATCTGCCAGTAACATATCTGGCAAAACTAGGAAAAATTATCTTTAAAAATCAGTAACCTTCTTGAAATTAACCCGGAATCTTTCTGAAGAGTTCAGAACATTTTGCATAAAAGAGAATTCCAAATTCTGGAATACATCAGGAACCTTTCAAAAAATATTAACTTGGCATTTTCCTAATATTCTAGGCATTGTCCTGAATTAGCTGTATAGCCAAAGCTAAAGCAAAATTGCAAGCGCATACTTGAAAATAAATTATAAGTTCAAACTTAATATTTTGGAAACAGCATAACATTGAGAAATTATTAAATATTGACCCATCATGATTTTATTACGAGCCAGAATAAAAATGGAGATTTCTACGAGAAAGTGCTTAAGATTTTTTATTTATTTGATTGCTTATTAGAGAATTATACGAATAATGTAGTAACATGAAAAAGAGAATCGAAGTAGGTAGCAGTCGAAAGCAGAAGCGGAAACAGCGGAGGTTCATAGGGGTCAGCCCCCTCCCTAAACGGGCGAAACTTTTATACACCAACTTTGTGTTCAAACAGTTTATGAATAAAAAATTTACAATTGCAGTACTCTAATTAATTCATTAAAATATTTCAAAAGTAAACATTTGAAATACAGCTTGTCTTCATTGCTTATAAAATTAATTAGTAACGTTTATGCCTTATGATATACCTTATTCTTGACCGATTTGGTGCTTTTTATTGACACCGGAGCTGTTTCAGAAATATTTCGTGCCTAAAATCGTAAGTTCGTTCTTGGAAATGGGGAGAGGGCGGGGTCATTCCTCATCAAGACCCACCCTAAAATGGTAGTCTACCCGTCTCTGATTGAAACCAGGGTCTTTAGAAGAGGAGACTAGGGTTGGACCATCTCCCGAAACAGGTTGTGGGGGTATGAAATTGGTGACGTAGCTCCGGAAGCACTCGCGGAGCACTTTAAGACGATTTCAATAGGAAATAGCATTGCTTCGCTCCTATTTTTGGACGTAAAAGCATAATTCGGGGGGGGGGGGGGGAATTAAGTCTTCGTGTCTTAATTTACCTTCTTTGATACTAGTGTCTCACCCATATTTTACGAGAATTATTTTGAATTCGAATAAAATGGAAGAACAAAACTTGATCATGAGTGATGTCAAACGATAATTATTATGAAACTAAACCAAGTTTGAATACAACTTAAAATAATTTTATTCGAAGAAAATGGTAATCTATAAGAGTCATTAAATTCGTAAACTGCTACAAAAAATCTTTTCCTGATTTGGAAGAGAAATTACTGTTATTCATTTACTTTAAAGTTTATCTTCAAAAAATTGTAGAAGAGAGAAAGAATCATTATTAATATTAATAATATAATAAATTAATATTAATTCTGAGAAGTAAAAAACGAATTTTTCAATGAATAATGATTGAATTTAATAATATATAGTTACTATATTAGTTCAAAATAGTTATATATTTACATTTATAAAATATATACAACAACATAGAGGGGAAAATACAAATACTCAGAAACTGATTACCACATGGTAATGCTTCATTTATACGTCTTTTATGAAAGAAATTAAATACCTCATGAAGCATTTTTAAAGCAATTACTGTTATTACAAGCAGATATTTCCCAAGTACTGTTACTCGTGTATAATGGAAAGATTTTATAACTACTATGTTGATTCAAAATGCAAATAGCTGTGTACATAAATGACTACAATAAATACATATATTAAAATATTATTTTTGCAGAATATTAAAATAACTATAGAGGAATATGTACGGAATATCAGAAGCTGGTTGGTACATAACGTTTCTTTAATAACCCCCCAAAAAAATTATCCTATGAAATATTTTTAAGATCAAACCTTTACTTTAAACTGATATTTCCAAGAACTATTGGCTGTGACTTTTCAAATGGGTACCACTAATAAACATTCAAAGTATGATCAACTATGTAATTACTGATGTCTATGATTCAAATAAATGAAATAAGCTATAATAAATACATATACTGCAAAAAAATTGCATTTGTAGAATATATGCGCAACTGTAGATGGAAAAATATGCGTTATACGAAACTGACACAACAGGTTGGCACATAACGTTGTATTAATATCCCCACAAAGGAATATTATTCAATTGAAACATTTTTTAAAACAACTACCTTTACTTTAAACATATATTTCCAAGAACTATTGTTGTGACTTTTTAACTGGTTATCAATGATAAAAATTCAAATTATAATCAGCTACGTAATTACTGATGATTATGGAACAAGTAAATGAAATAAACTACAATGAATACATGTACTGAAATGTTTGCATTTGTAGAATATATGTACAACTCTAGATGATAAAAATATGTATTCTCCGAAAATGACACCACATAACGAGTCGTTGAAGTTCATCATCCAATGATTTTTTGTTCGTTCGTTTGTTTTTTAACAGTTTAAGATGTTGCTAGAAATTAATCCATGAAATATTTAAATTTGCAAAATAGATAAAACAACTAAAAATGGAAAAATATTGATTCTTTGACATTTAAACCACTCATTGTTCCAATATTTAACTGCTGTATTAAGAGATTTATTATCCTATGAAACATTTTTGAGAACTCATACTATATTTCAAAGAGATATTCAAACAGCACACTCCGAATTGAAATGAAAAGATGCACAAGTCATCAAATATATGCATATTTTTTATTAATCTCCAATTAATTTACATTCTTAAATAATTTCATTCAATAAACATCATTGATTATGAAATAACAAAAAAGTGCATAACATTTCGAATTCAAAGGTAATTTTTAAAAAAACCACTCTGAAATCCATAACTATTCAGGGGCGGACAGGATTCCCCAAGATAGAACCAACCTTGACTCCCAAAGGTTTCAAAAGAAAAAAAAAAAAACCTCGAAAGTCCGCAGGTTTAAGGGGGGGGGGGGAACATCCCTAAAGCGCACAGGTTTTAGTCCGTAAAAAATTAAGTAAAATAAAATAAATAAACCGAAGGTACACAGGTTCAAGAGATGAAAGAAAAACTGAGCTTAGGTTTGAGGAAACAAGGAAAAAAAAAAAAAAGAGGCTCAGGATTGAAGGGGTGCAAAAAAATAAAAAAAAAAGAATGAATGAAAAAAAAACCGAAGTCACACAAATTTGAGGGTGCAAAAAAGAAAATAATAATAACCAAGGTACGCTGAGGGTGCATCGGCCGGCGGGCCCGTCCGCCCCTATCACTGTCTGACCCCTTTTTTTCCAATTATACCAAAACCTATGTTGCAGCTGCTCTTAATTTTCGTCATTAGTTATTTTATTTTTGCTTCTGTGTTTTAAATTCATTATAAACTACACCCCCCCCCCCTCACCGAACGAAAAAGGGAAAACAATATAGAAAGGAATACTAAGAATTAAAGAACTTATTTCAAAACACTAGGATAGTTTTTGAAAAATAATTTAAATGAAGTATAAAAAATTCTCCTGGTTCTTGGAAATGTCATGCCCAGGGCACGGGCAAGGGGACCCCGTGCGATAAACAGTGCGAGCAGAAAAATTAAAATTGAAGATGCAAACCAGTATTGAGCTATGGAAATACGCAAGTCAGTGCTTCCAGGATGTCGTCAGACACGGCCGTTTCCCCCCTCCTTTAGCCACTAAGCGGCGAAACTGAAAGATCAAAGACACGGTCCCACCCTCCTTTTCCTTCACCCTGGATTGAAACAGCATATTGAGGCATATTTTTGAATGCGTAAGTTATTTATCCACGCCCGCCTATTATGGAGATATAAGGTCCTAAAGTCTACCGAAATTTCAAGAAAAGTCGCCAAACTTAAAGACTTGATTAGAAATGAAAGACTACGTGACTTTAATGTCTGCATGTTCAGGACATACATCTAAAAAGCTTTGAAAGATGTGTAACCTTTCTCACCAGAGTTCGTTAAACTTAGATTTTTCGTAACATTTCGACGGACTTAAAAACTAAGACCACATATTTCGATAACAGGCTAGCGGGGACAAATAATTTATGCTTCCAAACACGTGTTTTCAGTCCCTTAATTGCTATTTTTTTCGATTAGTTGTTCATTATTTAGTTTCTCAAAATATACCATCACTGAAACTAACAACTAATATTAGAGACGCCATCTGTTGAGTAACTAGTCGAATACAGCCCTACATCGCCTGTAACAATATTAATAATTTTTTAATTCTTACTGCCGTTGGTTACCAGGGTTGCCAGACGTCCCGGATTTCATGGGACAGTCCCGTATTTTGAAAAATTGTCCCGCGTCCCGGGGAACTTCCATACGGGACGGCTAAAATCCCGTATTTTAGCTGATAACACTATTTTACAGAACGAGACATTACTTTAAGGGAAAAAATAAAGTAAAGCAAAAAATGCAAAATAATGAGCCAGAAGAAAATCTTGTGGCAGCAGACAAAGAAATTATTTTCTTTTAATTTGGTTTGTATATTTTTGTTTCGGCGGCAGACCATGACGAACTGAATGGTTGCTTCTTTGCTCATTGACTGATGTTGGAGAATATATTTCTGAGGAGTGCCCACCCCCCAATAGCCAACCCCCCCCAAAATGAAACCACTTAAAACATCCCCTCCCTAAACATTTCAATGGCGTAGTCTGCGCCATGACCCTCCCATAGGTAGGCACCTCTGCATTTCTGCGCATGCGTCGTCAATTGCAACGAAAACAATTTTTATACTTTGATAGGCGACATTTTGTGAAGTTTAATGCTCCGTTGAGATTAAATTTTTCAGATTCATCATGCATAGACGTGTCATTAATCTCCCCCCATTCCCCCTTTTCACTCGTAGAAACCTATCCCGTATTTGCTGTTCTTAATTCTGTCAACCCTGGTTGTAACAAACTTCGTAAGCACGTTTGTGTAATTTTGCGTTTGCTGTTTGCTCCCTGTACTTCTTGCGTTTCGAAATTGGTTGCTGACAGATTTTCTTTCAATCCTCAGGTGTCTCTGAGAGGACCCGAAGAGCCTCGTGCTGTCGAGATGCTTCATAAATGTGGAGCCGTCCTCTTAAACGACCGATGGGTCATGACCGCAGCGCATTGTGTCTTCGAGTAAGTTTACCTTCAATAATAAAACAAGCAAAGAAGAAATCAGAGTTACATGGTATAGTTGCAATAGAAAATTTTTAAGTTAATATTAAGAAAATTATTTCGAAAAGTTGAATTTGTTGCTGACAAATTAAAGCTCGCGTTTTCAAGGGATGCAACGAACTTTTAAAACGCTCTTTCTTTTTAACGAGCTTTTATTCTCTGTTCTCTATCGAAGTCTATTGTGGATTACTCTTGTCTTCAAAAAATATAGTTTTTTCATTCATTTAAATCTACATATTCATTTTTTTTTTTGAGCAATCACGAATTACTTTTGCTCCCACTTGACCGCAGTTGAAGTTTCTTTGATTTATTTTGCTATGTTTGTAATGCAAATTCCTCTGATACACGAACCTCTGCGAGCATGTGCCTCCCCCTGCGCGGCTGAGTCCATGTTCCAAGGAATCGACTTTATTTATAAACGATCCTCTCGAATTTGCACAATCTTCTTTAGACAAATTCAGCATTCAGCTCAAAACCTCGTGCATTCAGCCCTTAGCATTCATTTGACGTCTTGAATTCAAAATATTTTTTTTGCAATTATGATTACGATAGGAACCATTTATAGATACAAAAACCCAACGTGTAGGGTCCTATCGTGACTACGAAAAACTTAACTTGAATTCAAGACAAATTCAAATGAGTGTCTGGGGCAGAATGCTGGATGTTTTCCTATTTATTTTTTATTAATTTTATCATACTTAATATTATACTAAAAAGCTCTTATGCAACATAATATATTTAAAAAAGTTGCACTGTAATGCAATGATGGCAAACCTATGACCCGCGGGCTAGGCGCTCACCCTCGAATGCTTTTTAACCGATCCACCCGTTAATTTTCATATTTCATTTTATAACGACAAGGGTAAAATCACTTCAACATTATCTCTTCAAAGGGTTGATAACAAAAAATGCTTATTGAACTCTGTACGCACAACTTCACTAACTCTTTTTCAGATATCGCAGGAAGAAGCATTTAGCCCTTCTACGAGTCCGTCTTCTTGAGCATGACTTGTCTTCTGGGACTGACCACAAGGATTTCAAAGTGGAAATGTTGGTCACTCATCCGCTCTACCAACAACCCCATCAGATGAGCAATGACATCGCTCTTCTGAGGTTAGAAGCGATGGCCGGACAAGAGGCTTGGCCAGTTTGTTTACCACGCCCAGACGAGAATATTACGGGTTTGAACGCAACAGTAGCTGGATGGGGGCAGAGTTTTAAAGAAGGTAACGGACTTTCTTCGTATTTCAATTAGAGATGCAAAACTCTGAAAATTCCCCGTTTATTCCAGGGAAGTCCCCCTCCCCCCCACCCAACACTGTACATAAATTCCGATACGTTGCTGGTTATTTCCGTGGAGCGTCTCGAGATTTTACAGACTTTAATTTATTTCCCCGTAAAATCAGGTATCTTTGCAAAAAAATTTCCTGAATTTCTACAAGTTGCACGAATGCAGACTTTTCACTATTGTGGAAAATATTTTTTGCTCCCAGTTTAAAGATTGACTGAGCATGCTTATTAATTGTATCGACTTAACCACAACTACTGCCCTTGCAAATAGACTGCGCATCCAATCGGAACGAGTGAGTTGCTGTATAGCTGCGGTCCTCGTAAGGCAAATGAAATGTCTGGTTCTTACTTATAATTCTGCCATGGCAGTTTTAATGCTTCTGGAGGCTTTCTGTGTAAATCAGGAAGGCTCAAATAAATTAAACCTAGCTAATTTTTTTGAAGGTTCCCGAGTAATGACTGGCTTCAACGTGGGGGGTCTCCCAATTCTTCCAAAAGCTCCAAAGATAATTTCAGAAAGGTTACTTACTGACTTTCAGCTGAAAACGTTCCTGGTTTTTCCAAGATATGTTACTGGCAGAAATAGGGCACATCAGTTGCCTATTAGTTTCCAGGAACGTTTCTGAATTGCTTTTACAGTGAACCCCAGGGAATTTAATTTGAAATCGTGAATTTGAAAATTTTCATTTCACGGAATTACCCAAATTTTCATGTCAAGATTTTTTTTTTCTCCTTCAGCAACTTTTTTTTAACAATATATTTTGGTGATTTGCAAGACATCGTGACCTTGGTGTAATGACAAGAAAATATTTTCATTAATCAAAAATATTTTGAATATTTTTTTTCATTTAATATTCACAGGTGTTTCCACTTTCTCAGCATTGTAGTAAAGAAAGATGAAAAAATATTTTAAATTGATTGTGGAATGGATTACCTTAATGAATTAAATTTTAAATCTCTGTTCTCTACATTTATTGTATAAATATACTGTGCGTAACAAATAAACAAATTCAACCAAGAATAATCGGTGATGGATTTACCTATAAGCTTACCTATAAGCTAATAGGTTCAGGAATTCCACTTTGTTGGGGGTCTCCCTAGTAGCAACAAATTGCATGATTCGTTCCTAAAAATTTTAAATGCTTGAAAAAAAAATAAACTTTATTTTCAAGTGCCTGAAAACCTTGAAAATTTGGGAAATGTAATTACACGTCTTAAATATTAAAACTTCTTACAATTACGAAGATAAGGGAAAAGGCAAATATGTGCAAAATTCAGCCCATTGCTACATCCTGGATTAAAAATTTAAAAATCGGGGTTCTCATGTTTCTGTAACATATTGTTTGAGATAAATTTTTGTGACTCGCATGTGTCATATCTTGCTAATTATACAAACCTAATTAGTTTCTTGAAAAGTACAAAAAAAAATTTTACATGTTATTTGGTATGCTGATTTCAAAAATCCCCGCCATTTTTCTCCATCAGGTCTGAGTTTTTGTGAAGTTGATTTTTATTTTTACTGAAATCTTCCATGTTAAAGAAAACTCTCGGATAATTTTCGTGCAAAATCTGACAACATTGAGCTTTTTTTCATTTGAATATAAAGAAAGGAATTTTTTCTTGGCGATACACATTTATTAATCCGTATTAAATTTTTTTTAACGGTTTAAATGAAAAAAAAAATCTTATTCAGCTCACAAGAATTACCTCTGCACTGTAAAAACGATTCAGAAGCGTTCCTGGGAAATGCTACCTGCTTTGGTGAGGTAGCGTGTTTTCTTTCTTAATTGTGGTAGTAGAGTATTTTTGTTTCTTGATTAACACTATGTTAATCCACGCTACTTCATTCTAGCAGACATTGCTCATCCATTGCTCATCCTAACTCTCGACGTTTAGCGACTTTTCTTAAAAGTTCGGCAGACTTTCAGACTTCATATTTCGATAACGGGGAGGCGAGGGCAACTAATTCATGCACCTAAAAATATGCTTTACAACGTTCTTTCGATTACTACTCATTTGGACTTTTTCCATTGCAACACTATCGCACGGTTTCCTGTTTAAATGTGCTCCGTATCTAGTCAGTAATAAAAATTGATATTTATTTTCATCGATATTTTCAGGAACTTACTTTAGAAAAGACATTTTGCAAAAAGTCGTAGTTCCTGTCCTTTCAAATGGAGATTGTGTTCAAATGTATGGTGAAGCGGGTCATATATTTCCTTTGGAGGAAAATCAAGTATGCGCAGGTTACAGAGAAGGTGGGAGAGATTCATGTCAAGTAAATATGTTTTGAATATTTTACTCATTTTTTGAAAATTGTGTAAATTATATGATGAATATCATGGAAAATATATTGAGCACAATGCGCTTGCAGGCATGAAAAATAATTTAAAACGATAAAAAAAATAATTTATAAGTAGTGTTACCGTACTTTACGTAGTCTAATTCCGAAAACCTTTCTCATAGTGGCAGGGGGGGGGGGGGAAATGAAAGCAAAAGCATAATATTGAACCAACCAATTTTTAAATTATACTTGGCAAGAAAACGTTTAGATATGTTGCTCAAAACGCTAAGGACCACTGCCGAGTACGGCGATAAAATTGATTCAACTGCCACACCGAAGCGGTTTCGTTATTCGATTTTTTAAAAAAATTGTAATCTTATATCATTAAAAACTGAGCGTGTGTACCTATGTATGTCTAAGTTTCTTCTTCAGAACGACAGTGAGCTGACCATCGAACCGATATCGATGGATTCGTAATCTTTCCGTCTTTATGTTTGGCTATTTAACATATTCCTCTGATAATAATTAGCGGAGATATCAATTAAAAACTATTAATTATGACACTTAGATTTTGACATGATATCCCTATTTTTCGAAGGCTTTCCTTCATTCAAACTATTATTCAATGCTTCATCTCAACTTTCCGTAACAATGCTTTTATTAGAATTTGTAGCGTGAAGAAAATCATGAAATGAAAGATCTGTTGCCATTTTTTTTCTCGAATATGAACAAATAAAATTCTGGATTTTGTTTTAAAGGCTTTTCCTGTAATGGAGGGATTTAAAATGTTTACATTTTGGTTATTTTTCCAGAATCTGCCGCAAAATTGTACTGATTTTTATTTCTTCAAACCTGATAGTCACTTGACGTAACTTTTATTTTCGAGGTAGACCGAGCAAAGCCGGGCGATGCAGCTAGTATTTATAAAGACCAGTTATAGTCTTCCGTTTCCCTGACCGTTTTCCCCGATTTTATTTGAGACCTGACCGTTCTGTTCTTGACGCATATTAGCGCACTCAAGTGGTAATTCGCACCCAAGTGACGTAATGAAGGGAGGGAGTGGGGGGCAATACCTCTCCCATGAAGATGTAAAATTCATAGCGTTAACAGTGCTAATCAAAATTATTTTTTTCGACTGATGCAATTGTGGTAATCAGAATTGAAAATTACTAATACTGTGTGTGACAATAGGGAAGTTTTCGATTTTTCAATTTTATTTTTATATGATAGAGTAACATGTATGAACATCATAGGTGAAAAAAATTTTGCGATAGGATAAGTAGTTTTTTTTTTTTAATTAATTTTCAAAGTTCAAGCACTTGTGAAGTTAAATGGCATAGGAAGTGACGTCATGCGCTCTTCCGATAGGGGAGGAGTCGAAGGTCACGCATTCGACTTCGAAGACGAAACGTAAAAGGCTTATTTCATCGCATTTAACTCCTGGCGTTTCTAGAACATTAAACCTCTCATCCTCTCGGAAATATTTGAATATCATCATTGGTGTTACATGAGGAAGATTATTTAGATTGTGCTTTAACGAATCCGGCCTCCATAATGTGTTCAAAAGGTTTATTGAATTTCTAAAAAATAAAAATATCAGAACGCTCAAAATGTCCCTTGCGAAAACAAGGGATCTTCGGCGGAAGGCTGCCCATTCGCGCCCTGTGACGTAGGCTCGTGACGTTTCAGAAAAGCGCACTTTTGCGTATGGATTTTTAAAAATTCATTAAAAATCAACCACGGTGTTTTAAAATTCGGCGATAGTGAATTTTTTAGTTTTGAGGGTCAATTAACAATATCCAATAGCCAAAATATGAACATTTAATAGGCTGCAACTTCCCTATTAAAAACGTCCGTTTCTAAACTCTCATTCTTTTAAGGAACTTAATTTAAAATAAGACTGTTCATTGTTTGAATAATATAATACTCACAAGAAAATCGCCCGTCAAGGTATGACTGGTGAAAATTGCTTCTACATTTGAACGGAGCAATTGACTGTTTAGTTGTATTTTGATAGTGAAATTTTAAACATAACTCGAGTGGATTAACCCTAAACTTCAGGTTTATCCCCAGTTTCGCCGATATTTCAAATTTCCTCCCCCCCCCCCTTTAATGTATCAAAAGATGTTATTGAAACTGAAAAACAGGGGGAGGGGGGAGAAATTGCATGTTGGCGAAACTGGAGAGACACCAAACTCCAGTAGATAGTGATAGTTGTTGAACCACTTTTTCGTTTCTTGATTCTCCTAAAATTAGTCTTACCAGTAAAACAGTTAAGTTACCGGATCCAGTATAGTCGTGTCCAAATAAAGCATTTCCCTGCACGTCAAACATTGCCACAAAATATTACCAAATTACAAATAATGTAGTGAATTTTTTGTGCTTCGACAATGAAATAATGCCGTCACGCATGCATTGGCGCAAGTTTCATTGTTGGTGACGTCAGCGTTACTCGATCAGTGATTTTGGCTATTTACATATAAGGTGACGGTGTTTCTTTGTTTCTTTCTATGTTTGTACCCGATAGCTAGAAGACCCCATAGCACCTACAGCACTGAAACTTGGCATAGAAATTTGAACGTACCCCGGGCCCGTACACATCGAAGCCGAAATTCTAAATTTCGAATGAGTTTTTTTTCAAATTAATTAATTAAGCTAAATTTCGGCTAATTAGAGGGTAAAAAATCTTCCCACCCCCAAACATTATATATCGTTGGAAAAGGTTTACCTTCCCAAACAAGATGATGTTTGTTCCATTTTTCTCAATTAATTAGAACAGGAGACATAAGCGATTCTAATTGAGCCAATTTTCAAGACTTCTCTTTCGAGAAATTGCTATAACACTAGGTCCACTTTCCAGGCAATTTTCAACTACAACACTAGGTTCATTTTCCAGACAATTTTTCAACTACTTTCTTTTCAAATATTTTGGGGGAAGTTGTTGCTTATGAATAATTTACTGTTATTACTTTATTTTAAATTCATTGTGCGTATGTTAATTGATTTTCTTTTTAATCAGAAAGTTGCTTGGCAAATTTGGCGATGAATTATGGAGTTTTTTTACATTTCAAAGCTACTGCAAATGTAATTTTTATGTAATTTGTTTTTCTTAAATTCAACGGATTTTCTTTAAATTTTTTGCACAGGCATCGCTGTGCGGGCGGGGTACTGCTAGTTATATATATGAGAAGGCTACGTGAAAGATAATAAACAGTCATCGCAGTTTTGTCTGATTTAGTTGCCAGAAATAAAACTTATGAAAATAAATAAGCCGAGGGGGGGTGGGGGGGATTCTGGGCAATATCCTGTGCACTTACTTTCTTACTCTTTTGTTTTACTTTCTTTGACCATAGAAAATACTAACTCTCCTAACACATTATCCTTCGAAATGTATTTTTCTTGGCTACGTTACTGATAAGGGTTTATTTTGATAATAATGTAGTGAACAAATAAATTATTGAAAACAATTTCCGATAAAACAACGATTTAATTGTTTTCCCCAAAATTACTGCTTATGCAATAAAGACTAAATATTGTAATCCTAATTTTGAGGTCGCAGCATATTTCTTTTAAATATTGGTTTTATTAAATAAATCCAGAGGTGACGATTGGGACTGAAAAGTGGGGGGGGGGGCAGAAAAAAGCTGCAACTAAAAGCCATAAGATTTTCAGAGGCAGAAAAAAAAAAATGAAAGCAAAAAAAAAAAAAAAAGAGAAAAAAAGTTTTGATAAGGCTGGTTTTGAGAGCATATGAGTGGTCATTGATGCAAATCTAACGTTTTAACTCACGTTTGTCTTAAAAAGATTTTTATGATTTACGCACTCAGTAACTTTTCCTGAAGAAACGCTTGGACATGAATAAGACTTACATTATTTATTTACCCCTAAGTGATTTGAGATGTCACAAACACTTGGAAATAATTTCATTTAGCAAGTGCGGCTTCTTTAAGTAAAACAAATGGTTCACTATTATTTAATTACAAACAATAATAACAGCTAGCAAATAATTACGATCTGAAAATTTTGACTCTTCTGTTTTTTTTTTTTTTTTTTAATAATTTCTAGTTTTGGTTTTTAAATTGAAAAAGAAAACAAAAAAATAAACCATTAAAAATCCCCCCCCCCCCTTTCAAGGGAGTCGGGTTTAATCTTTAAGGTAGCACAACCATTGTGACGTCATAGGAAGAAAGGAATAGTAGAAGAAAAACTGCATCAGAAGAATATTGGGAAAAAAAAAGACGCTCTAGACAGTTAATGAGAGGAATAAAACAAATACGCATAACACAGAAAATTAATTTTGATTACGAAACCATCGAATCTCTAGCAGACTCAAAATTTAGAGCAGCGTCATCTGTTGGAAGTAAAAAGCAGAATGAATAGCGAAAAAAAAGAAAAAAAAAACACTTAAACATAATGAGAGAAGAAAATAATTGTTGAAAGAGCAATTACGAAGATGTATACATACATATGCAACACTTAGAAAAATTATTTTCGATAACTGAACCGAAAAATATTTTGATTTTGTCCACAAAAGTATTTGTAAACCCTGTTTCGACGGCGCAAGATACGAGTGATAAGCATTGGAATAGCTATAAAAACCATTCGAGAGAAACATGAGGTGAACTATTCCTTTAGGAGGTTGTGTGTGTGAGGAGGTTGGATGTTGAGTCAGTGTCATTCCCCCAACCTCAAAAAGGGCTTATTGATTTAATACGCAGAAATCCAATCAGTCTAAATTTCCGTAGACCCGCAAATGGCGAAATGTTTCCGCTGCGGACTTTAAAAACCGGCCCAGCCACATTGGGTGGAATAACTGCTTATCTGGCAACACTACCCCTGTGAAAAGAATATGTTTCTATATTTTCCCGCCAAAAAATGTTAATTTGAAATTCCCAAGGCTGAGATAAACTAAATGAACTAGTTCAATCAATTGAACTAAAATCTTCCATCCCTGCAAAACGCAAAGTAAGGAAAACAAAGAGTCTTTAATTTTTTAATGCACGGAAATCCAATCAGCCCAAGTTTCCACAGACCCGAAAAACGGCAAAATAAATCGCCGCGGCCTTTAAAAACCAGCAAAGCCAAATTTGGCAGAAAAACTGCCTGTCTGGCAACGCTACCACTGTGTAAAATGTTACTACATTTTCCCGCCAAAAAAGGCAAAGCGGAAAGCTAGGAATACTAAGATTCCAAATTTTTAAAGCACGAATACCAACACGATGATGCACTCAAACGGAGTACGTACATCACATTTTGAAAGTAAGTATGGAACGATTAGTCACACCTACTTTATCAGGAATCATTTGTATCGAAGAAAGAACAAAGAACCTCTCGAGGAAAGAAGTTTTTTAATTAATACAGCACTGAATCATTTAAAAAACTGGGAGATATAATCGGTTCGATCAGAAAATGCTAGTGTGGGTGCAGGAATAGTAATTGATACTTATTCTATAGCTTTCCCGCAAGAAAGTAGAAGGCGCGTCTCTCCCCCAACAAGTTCATATGGCGTCTCAAATTTATACTCTGATACAAAAAAAATTTTCTTTAAGCAAAAAAAAAATACTTAGTTCAAGTAAATATTTTGCAACAAAAATATATTAAAGGTGACTAAAAATCATTCCATTATTTCCAAATACAATGTAAGGGACTATTCCCAGCAGTGGGGGCCCAAATTTAGGCCTCTGGTGCATCAAAAAAGTGGTGGGGAGCATGGGTGGTACTGGAGGAGGGGAGATTAGGTAGTCTGTACCACTTTAACTGACTTTTTTATGATTGAAGTTTAACGCTATATTAACCAAATTACCACTCGAAACTTCGGGACGCGACCTTAAAAATCGGGATGGATTGTTACAGCGGACTCTTTTCTTCCAATTTAAAGCTCCAGTTTACTTTTTACGAAATAATAGAATGTGAACCCACAGTTTTTAAGTCAATTTTTCTTTCTTTAAATACTTGAATCAGTCAGTTTTTTTTTGATCGATTGGTAATTTTGAGCGTGGAAACGTGGAGGGACAAGGCTCCATTACTTTTAAAAGTGAGGGGGCAGTTGCCATCCCCCCCCTGCCTCCCCGTGTACTGACCACCTATGGAACCAACCTACGGCCTGCGGGTCAAATGTAGCCTATTGTTATGTTTAATGTTACACATGGAAAATATATATTCTAGAACCTTCCAAATCAACACATAGTCTTATTCGGTATTACGACTTATTGCTATCAATTTGAAGAAAAATAGTAAGGAATTTGTTTCTAAAAAACAGACGGAAACTTCGCATCAATAAAATAAGCATGTAGCAATAATAGTTATACTTCTTGCTTTATAATTTTCTTTACATTTCCACTTTTCCCCATACGTGTTCTGGCACGCGAGACTCATCTAAGCATTAGGTGTGGCCCTTATGTTAAAAAAGATTGGGCACCACTAGTTTAGAAGATTTTTATGACAGTTTATATCTCTATATTTCTGCAACAGATGGCGCTAGTAACTGCAGCAACATTTTTGCAAAATCTTGATCTTGTTTAGCTTAATTTAGCCTCATTCCTTAGGGGCCATTCATTAATTATGTAAGGATGATTTTGGCAATTTTTGACCCCCCTTCCCCCATGTAAGGGTAAGTAAGATTTTCCACCCCCCTATCTTACGTAAGATTCTGTTTAGCTTTTTCAAAATAATAAAATTACGAATCGTCACTGGAATCGTTCTTAAATTCACTATTATTGAATTTTCCTTAAAAATGCTTTTGCGTGAAGAAATATTTACTGAAAAGAATCTACACAATGTTTTTCCTCATAATTTTTTGCATTTAATGCTGGACAATTCTACCATAATAGAGACGGAATTTAGGTTTTGAACCTTAGGGTAACCTTATTTGGCACACTTTCGAACTTACCTGAATAATAGGGATGGACTAGGGTACCGTGAGAAAATCCTGTTTCTTCAAAGGGTGCCACGAGTCGAAAAAGTTTGAGAACCCGTGCCTAGCTGATTTCTAAGCTTTGTCTTCAAGAATCTCCCAGAAAACAGAGGCGGACGGGGCACTACTCTCTCTAGACACTACTGGCATGGCTTACTAAATTACCGCTTGGGATGCGCCAAAAGGTGTTCCAAGTGGTCATAAGGCAGGATCGGATCCACGGGAGGGGAACTGGGGGAACGTTCCTCTCCCAAAATCCCAAGTGTACCAATAAAATTTTCAGAACAGAATACAGCGAAATTCTTCCGTGTTTTAAAACTTGAACTTCAAGAAAGGCGCCAGGAAAAGCGAGGAGAGAATCGCAAAAACAGATCGAAAGAAGAGAACTGTGAAAATGCCCCCCCCCCCCCTCAAAAAAATCTCAAGTGTGACTAAAACTGTTCAGAAAACAGGAGCACATAAAAATATTTTCGTTTTTTACAACGTGAACTAAGATATCAAGAAAAGCAATTAGACAACAGCAGAAGCAGATCCACGGAGGGGATTGAGGGAATGTCCCCCCCCCCCAATCCCATATATACCTAAAAATTTTCACAACAGAGCAAGGGCGCCTATATATGGGAGGGCAAGTGGGGGTACAAGCCCTCCTTAGAAATGAGAACTTCCTTGCTTTTAGTGTTTTTTTCCTTTGAAAAAATGTGTAAAAATCTTTTCCAACCATTAATGAATAAGTTATTAAAAATGTCAAATTTTAATTCCTCTAATCTGTATTGAAATTGGTTTCCATGGGGAAAATATTCTGCTAAACCATGGGGGAAAATTTTCAGCTCCCCTCCCCAACTTTAAATTTTGCATATGGGCGCCCTTGCAAAAGAGTGCAGGAAAATTCTTCTATTTTATAGAATTTATACTTGAAAAAAAGCTCCAGGAAAAGCGATTAGAAAATATCGAAAGCGGATCTACGGAGGGGAATTGGAGGACTGTTCCCCTCCCCCCAAAATATCATGTGTACCTGAAAAGTTTTAGAACAGATAGCAGGAAAAATCTGTTTTATAGAACTTGAAGAAAGGTGCAAGGAAAAGCGGGTTGGAGTTGACTCTAAGCTAAAACGAGAACATCATATTATTGACACACTTTATTTTCAGGAGTTGATACATGCTTTGATATAGAAAAAATGTAATTGCTCAATAAGATCTTCGAATGGCGGGAACAGATCTGGGATTTCAAAGGTCCCTTTATCTTGTCTCAAATAAGATTTTAACAAGTTACTAAATTTTTAAGTTGAAAAACTTAGAAATTTAAGTCTTCACGATCACAAGCTAGTCTTGTGCCAATTAAGTGATTGCTTCAGAAAAAAAGAAAATATCATCATGATATTTGGTAATAATTACTTTGTGACTGTATAAATTTAATATTTAAACAGTTTAAATTATCCGCGAGAGATGATGCAACTCAGGCTCTGGTTGGCTAGGTAAGGAATCATGGGAAAGCGAAATGAATTCGTGTCTACTAGTGTGATTACAGGAATCGCATTGCCGGATCTAGGCAGCAGCAAGCTGCCTAGATCCGCTAGGAGGGACCCGCTCCCTTGGCTTACCTTTTGTACATAGTCCGATACTCTATGCCCCCCCCCCCCCCCCCCCGAGTTGCTCGGGTAGCAACTGCTAGGAGGAAGCAAATTTACACTATTTCTGATGTTTTTTTCTCTGAACTTAGGTAAAAATTTTTAAGGAAGGTGGATAAGGGAGGGGGATTTAGGTTTTGCTCGGGTTCTGAAAAAACAAAGATCCGCCCATGCAGGAAGGTAAAGACAGTTGTAGAGAAATATAAAAATGAAATGCTTCCGTCACAGGTTATAAGTTATGCTAATTCAAAATTTAGAGCAGCGCCATCTATTGAAAGTAAAGGCAGAATGAAGTGTGAAAAAAAGAAAAAAAAAAAAAAAAAACCGTAAACGTAATGAGAGAAGAAAATAATTGTTGAAAGAGCAATTGTAAAGATGTATACATACATATGCAACACTCAGAAAAATTATCTTCGATAATTGAACCGAAAAATATTTTGATTTTGTCCACAAAAGTTTTTGTAAACCCTGAATCGACGATGCAGACACGCGTGACAGGCATTGGAATAGCTATAAAAATCATTCGAGAGATATATGAGGTGAACTATTCCTTTTGGATGTTGAGTTAGTGTCATTCCCCCAACCTCAAAAAGGGCTTATTGATATAATACGCAGAAATCCAATCAGAACTAATTCCCGTAGACCCGCAAATGGCGAAATCTTTCCGCCGCGGACTTTAAAAACCGGCCCAGCCACATTGGGTGGAATAACTGTTTATCTGGCAACAGTACCACCCCTGTGAAAAGAATATTTTACTATATTTTCCCGCCAAAAAAGAGTTAATTTGAAATTTCCAAGGCTGAGATGAACAAAATGAACTAGTTTAATCAATTGAACTAAAACTTCCATCCCTACAGAACGCAAAGCAAGGAAAACAAAGAGTCTTTAGTTTTTAATACACAGAAATCCAATCAGCCCAAGTTTCCGCAACCCGAAAAGTAGCAAAATTTATCCGCCGCGGCCTTTAAAAGCCAGCAAAAACAAATTTAGCAGAAAAACTACCTGTCTGCAACACTGCCCCTGTGAAAAATATTACGATATTTTACCGCCAAAAAAAAAGTCCTTCACAAGGCTGAGATTGGAATTTCCATCCTTACCAAAACGGAAAGCTAGGGATACTAAGATTCCAAATTTTCAAAGCACGAAAAACCACACGAAGGTGCACTCGAAGGAAATACAATAGACCCTTGTTTTATGCGAGGGTTACGTTCCACGGAAATGCCGTGTCAATCGAAACCGCGTAAATTGAGACCTTATAGTAGTGTTTAAATAGGGGTTAGGTTCCGTAGATTAAAGAACTACTTCATTCTAGTGATGACTAATTGTATAATAAGTTTAACATGTACTTATATCGATTTTTATGCACAATATGCATAAAGAAAACATAAAATAATTTCGAGTTCTGTTTATAAACAGGAGATGACAATGATAGTCTTTTGGCAGTCATTAGGAATTTTCATATGTAATTCTTTGCAGAGCATTTACGCATTCATGGCCACTGCGTCATTTTCATGATAGAATCTTCCTTCACTAACAAATCAGAAAGATCATTTCTATTGTCTAGAAATAGCTCAAAATTTTCAATGTGAACGTTTTCGGTTGTGTGTCACCGATTGTCGGTATCTTCGTTGGTTTTTGGTCGCCTTTGTCACTCCGAAAAGTTCTTCTTAAAATGAGTTCTGAACTGTGTGAAATTAATTACTTTAGTTCTGGAAAGAGCTCTGGAACCAATTGCATAAAATATCTCCAGTGGCCCAAGCTCGGTTATTTGCACGCCAAAATGCAGATTAGTACGTGTAATCTTCAATCTTTAGCATTTTGGAAGAGGGGAAATTTTTATCTGTTTGCAATGCCGCATCCGCGTAGAACCGAAACTCATCCATGTGAAATAAAAGAAAGGTGACAAATCTTAAACCGCGTAAAACGAGGGTCTACTGTACGCTACATTTCTGAATATAGGAATGGAACGTTAAATCACACCTAATTAAGCATGATTTTATTTCCTATAAGTGCACATGTTGAAATAAAGAAGTTTTTAAATTAATACCGCACTGAATCATTAAACGAACTGGGAGATATAATCAGTTCGATCTGAAAATGCTAGTGTGGGTGAAGGAACTGTAGTTGTTTCACTTATTATAGCTTTCCCGCATGAAAGTACAAGACCTATCTCTTCCTTAACAAGTTCATATGAAAACTCAATTTTATACTCTGATTTCTTTTTCCTTAAGCAGAAAAAAAAAGGTCAAGTAAATATTTTTCAACAAAAATATATCAAAGGTGACTAAAAATCATTCCATTAATTCCAAAAAAAAAATATAAGGGACTGTTCAGAGCAGTGGGGCCCAATCATAGGCGTCTGGTGCATCAAAAAAGTAGGGGGCCAAAGGTGGTACTGGGGAGAGGGGAGATAATGTACTCTGTACCACTTTAACTGACTTTTTTATGATTGAAGTTTAACGTTATTATTAACCAAATTATCCCTCGAAATTTCGGGACACGACCTTAAAAATCGGGATAGATTGCTACAGTAGACTTTTCTCTTCCAATTTAAAACTCCAGTTCACTTTTTACGAAATAATAGCTTGTGAAAAATATAAGACCCACAGTTTTTAGTCAATTCTTCGTTCTTTAAACACTTGAATCAGTCAGTTTTATTATTTTTTGATTGATCGGTAATTTTGAGCGTGGAGACGTGGAAGGACAAGGCTCCATTACTTTTAAAAGTGAGGGGGCAGTTGCTCCCCTTGCCTCCCCGTGTACTGATCGCCTATGGGACCAACCTTCGGCCTGCGGGCCAAATGTGGCCCGTTTCACGTTTCTTCTTCTTCTTCTTGCTTATCTCTGTTCTGAATCAGATCAGATCCATGAGGTTGTTCGCCTTAATCAACTTCAAGACAGAAGCAGGTCTCTTCAGTAGATCCTCGCGTACCAAACCAACACAAAAAATCAAATGTTGTGCAGTGGCCTCTTCAGTATGACATTTGGTGCAAATTGGGAAAGTCCAATTACCATGGGAAAATCTGAGGGTTTTTAGATGACCTGTGCTCAGGCGAGCCAAAGCAGTTCGATCTCTCCTGTCACCCTCAAATCCAAGGGAAGCACCAGGACCCTCGCAAAAATACCATGGATGCTCAGGAGGACGTCTCCAAGAGCTGTTTATAGTAGCCTTATATCTGGAGTATAGTTCAATGTACGTCAGAGGATCCCCACTATTCTGAGTAGAGCCCTCTTTCGTCAGTCCATCCGCAATATCGTTATATATCAAATTCACATGAGATGGAATCCATTGTAAATGGAGGTCACAAGAACTGGACAGACTCTTGAGTTTTTTAACAATGTTTATTCCCTTTTGATCTGCAATGATTCTCCAATTTTGCAAGTATTGGATTGAACTGCGGCTGTCTGATAGGATCCATGTCTCTCTTGGGAAACGTTTCTCAGCAATATAATCCAGAGCCATGTCAATGGCGATTAATTCCGAGCAAACACGGAGTAGTAATCAGTGTTTCTACGTTTAATTAATTTCTTCATCTCCAGACTTAACAACAACTCCACTTCCAGTGTTCCCTTCAATTCTGCTGCCGTCTGTGTAAATCAGAACAGCCTCAGTAGGAATGCTATTAATTACTTCTAAAGCAACCTGTCTTAAGTATTCAGGATGTTGAGTTGTCTTATTTGTGCGGCTAAATAACTCTGTATGAAAATAAACCCCAGGCATCAGGTCCAATGGGGATTCGATGGTCTTTAAAAAATTGAATTCCACAGTATGTTTCAATACGTTTAACTTCTCAGCACTGCTGAGAGGACTATTCCTTTTCAATCTTTGGTTATTTTACCATCCACATACAAAGTTTGCAGTACGATGCTGATCACGGTAACTCATGAGCTTGCTGAAGTATTTTGTAAGGTTATGAATACTTCTTAACCACAACGGCTGCAAATCAGCCTCATAGAGGACAATATCGGTTGGGGTGCTTTTTCGTAGACCTGTAATCAAACTTACCGCACTCAGCTGTACCCTTTCTAGCTTTTTAAGATTTGTATCTGTTGTGACATGATATATTTGATATCCATATTCAAGAATAGGTGTAATTAAGGCAATATAAGTTGTTTTCAGTGTTCTGGCGTCAGCCCCCCCAATCGCAACCGGAGATGAACTTAAGTATATTGAGTCTCTTTCTAGCTTTAGTTACAATCAAATCAATGTGTTGTTACACGTTATTTCAGGATCAAGTACAAAACCCATATATTTGGGATTTCTTTCACACTGCAAGAGATGACCATTAAAATAGCTTTTTGGACAATATTTATACAAATGCTTGTTAGTTGTGAAGAAACCAGTGACAGATTTAGTAGGATTGAAACATAATTTATGTTCTGTAGCAAAAAGCTGAATTCTCTGGAGTGAGCTATTTAGACTGGACTCCAGCATGTTAATGTCAGATCCACTGCTCCAAAGTATAATGTCATCAGCAAACAAACCTATCTTACAGTCACTAGTAATTACAGATTCTATCCCAGAGATAAATAAACTAAATAGTAGAGGACTCAATACAGAGCCCTGAGGTATGCCCTATTTTGAGCGGAAAGTGCCAGAAAAAGTACCGTTGTAATTGACATTAAATACTCTATTTCTGAGAAAATCGTAAATCCACAAGAGGGCCTTCCCATCAATAGAGAATTTTTCGTATATCTTAGTTATTAGTCTATTTTTCCTTATGTTTTATTTTTTATCTATTGAGAGAGTAGTCCCCGGCCGCCTCAGTTTTCTGCGAGATTCTTGAAGATAAAGCTGCGGAAATCAGCTTCTCAAACTTTCTCAACTCGTGGCACCCTTTGAAGAAAAAGGATTTTCTCGCGGCATCCTAGTCCATCTCTATTAATTAGGTAAGTGCGAAAGTGTGTTACCCTAAGGTTCAAAACCTAAAATCCGTCTCCATTATTGTAGAATTGTCTAGCATCAGATGACTCGTAAAAAACTAAGAAAAAATAAAATCAAAGCAAAATTTAAGTTTCAATTGTATTTCTCCTCAGAAAAGCGACTTAGTCCAGTTAGGAACATAGGCCCGAATAAGGAAGATTCCTTGCAACGATTACTCCACGAAAAGTTGAAGACAAAAAGGCTAAAAACGGATTATCAAACTGAAACGAATCGAAAGAGTCTTTAATATCAATATATATTAAACCTTATTTGATAACCTCAATAACGTTGCCAAAAAATTCATAATTACTACCATGGAAAGTAGGAAGATCAATCGTCCTACTAGGGAAAACTGATAAGTCGTAAGCTTCTGGTTTTTTTTTTTTTTTCGGTTCCTCATGGGCACAATTCGTGCATGAATGTGCAGCATATGTTCCACCATCCGATACTCCGGTGCCTGATTATAAAGACACTGGAGTGCTAAGAAGGCTAACCACGGCCTTAATCGTTAATAATCTACTTTTCTTGGTTGTCAAATCACGTGGGGGGGTTGGGGATAACGGTACGCAGCGACATTGATCTTTGTATTAATCAACTACATAAACTAAGTTACAAGAACAATACACATTTTTTTTTCTTACACTAGTAACCTACAGTGAACACAGGGCTGCCAAAAGCAAAAACTGGCCCTCTCGTCAGTTTAGTCTCTCACCGGGTGGCTCTCCTTTACCCCTAAAACTTGCCAAATTTATGCGTCTCCCAGCGTAAGCAGCCCCTCCCCCGCGTAGTGATGCAGAACAATAAAATTTGCCATTTCTTCCTGAAGTGTTTCAAAGGAAATGTAGACAGATGCCGCACAGATCGGTTCTTCAAGCCCGTCCAGTGTTTAGGGATCGTTTCAGTAGACTGTGTCTTTCAATGCACCCCACAAAAAGAAGTTACATGGATTAAGTTCGGGCGAGTACGGCGGCCAGTCTACGCCTATTCCTGTTAATTTGGAATAATCCAAGGCGATAACCCTATTCTCGAAGTATTTCTCAAGGAATCGAAACACCGGTTCGGTCGATATGGTCTGGCCCCATCCTGCATGAACCATTCGTGAGCCGGATGCTCCTAAAATGCTTGCTGCGTGAAGAAGAATTGTTCCAAAATTTCAACGTAAAGTTCACTGCTCATTTGTCTGAACTGAGAAACGGTTTTGTAATTCCTGTGCTACGTACCGTGGCCCATGTTCACTCTGGGGAAATGTAGGCGTTTCACCTCACACAAATGAGGGTTTTCGCTTCCCCAAAACCTAGAGTTTTGTTTATTCACGAAGCCATTGAGGTGCAATGTGCTTTATCTGGAAACCAGATGTGACTAACAGGAAATCCATCTCGGTCAATCATTGTGTACATCGTGTCCAACGAAGGGGTCACCCTTCGTTGGACAGCCCCGAGCGGTATGGCTTAGTGAAGTTGAATTTCAATGGAAACATGTGTAGACTGTATCGTATTATTTTCTGCATGCTGGAACGCTTTAAACTTGCTTCAGCTACAATCGCTCAGCTTGCTCGTCGAGCACTTTTGCTCGGATTTTGTTGCATGATCTAGAAACTGGCAACATTTGCAGGCTTTATTGCTGTTTGCTTAGGTCCTACATTACCCACTAGCTCAGCGGCCACGCTGCCTGTCCTTTGGAATTTGGCGAAAAGTTCCCGGATAGTTTATGGGTCAAGGCCTGTAGGAACATTAGACTGCTTTTGGAAGCTTCGCTTTGCTTCCGTAGGACTGTGGCCAAACCTGTGACATTACAGCACCAGAAACATCCGTTGTACAATGGTATACATGTTTAAACCTCATTTTACGTTTCAACGCATAAAATTATCCTCCAACCCCTTGGCAGCACTAGTTATAGGGACTTCTAGTGCAATAACAGCGAGCGACAGGTGGCTCACCTGTAGGCAATTTTTTTTACTAATTTCAGAGTTTCTGTACATGATTTTTAAGGGTTTCACAATAAACGTACCGTTTATTTTATTCCAATATTGTCCTTTGTTTTCGAAATATTCAATTTTGAAATCAGGGAGTCCTTCACGGGACATCCTGTTTGTATAAATATATATATTAGGGTGGTTCAAAAAAACTTTTTTTCAGTTAGAGTCCAGGACACACCCTATTTTTTTAGACTTACTAATATCATTATGCTGTAAAAGTTTTAGCTCCTTACTTAAATTTTAAGACGGTGCTCAATGACCCCTCAATTTAACATTAACCGTACCATAGAAAATGTCGGAAATTTAGAGACATTTAATTTCCCCAGCTGTTTTTTTTGTAAATGATTATTTTATTGCAATGTATATGCATAATACTCGAGTATATTATTATATGTAGCGTTGTTTTTTCATTTAAATGTATTTTTTAACCCCCTCCCCATACTGATGAAGTTTGGAGGAGGGGGTTAAGCACCCTCTTTGAGTTAAAATAGGATGCTAAAATTCTTCAAGTATATTGTCATCCGCAAGTCTAAAAATATGGAGGGGTGTCCTGGTATCTAGTAGAAACTGTTTTTACATGTATTTTTGAACCACCCTAATGTATATATGTATAGATTTATATATAAATAATATATTTAGTTAACAGTGAAGTAAATACCGCAAAGAAAATAATTTATTTTTGCTCAACCTGACGATCACAAAACATAAAATGACCTTAAAACGTTGATGCAAATTAAACTGTTCCCACTTGGTAGTGGGAGCATTGATTGCTACGAAAGGAGGCAAATTATTTTTCAAAAGTGTTGGCAACCTTAATTTGCATTAGTTTTTTTTTTCATTCGTTCTTTCCTTCTTGCAACAAGATCGCGTCAGCAGAATATGCAAATTGCCAGTAGCATTTAAGCTCCCGGCACTTTGCCTCATTCTCTTTCAATTTCAACCCAAGTCAAACTTTGTTGTTTTCTTTCGGCAGCTCAATTGAGTCTGTTCGTTTCTGCCGATTGCTTCGGCTTACTGCTCTTGCCATGACTGTCATAGCTCAATATGTTTAACGTTTCATACTTTGACTTAGAATACTGACTTCAAAAGTCATTTAAAGTATAATGAGCTACTTAATATTGTAAAGAGCGTATTTTCAATATTTCGTTTAACATGTCAATGTATATATCATAGCCATAATAAATAAGTTACTTTTAATTTTGGCTCTTCTTGATGTTGCTCAGGATAAATATGTTTTTTCAAGAATTATCACACGTACTGGTTGAGTTTCCACTAAAAGTTAATAATCTGAGCACGTTTAAAAGCTCACAGTTTAACAAAAATCTTCAAGTATATTGTTATCTATAAGTCTAAAAATATGGATTTGTGTCCTGGTATCTGGGAGAAACTGTTTTTACATGCATTTTTGAACCATCCTAATGTATATATGTATAGATTTATATATAAATAATATGCTATATTTAGTGTTAAGATAGGTTCCTTTCCATGAAATAATTCTGCTGCTAGCAGGATTTTTATAGGTAAACGCCTACTCTCTATTTTAGCGCCATCTAGTGAAAGGAAAGTAACTATTAGTGTTAGAAGCTAACTATCACCCACACAAGTAGGATAGGTAAAAATATTTTTAAAAATCAAGAATTCTTCCCTTCCTCGCTGTTTTTCTCGTTGAAACTAATTGGAAAAACGAAATTAAAGGTTTGTGTGTTTTAATTGAAAACGGGAAACTGATAATACCTGTAACTGTGTCCGCAATAATGGTCATCGTATAGACAGCGCCATTGAAATATGATTGGTGTTTTTAAGAACCTTTTTCACTTTTACAAAGAAGATGTCTCAATTTTGAAAGAGAAACTCTCTTCCTTTTTAATCCAAACCGGGAGTTGAGTATTTCTGGTCCATAGAAGTTCATTTTGTTATTAAAATAAAGTATTAAAATGAAAATTATTATATACCACTGATTAAAAGATCTAATTTTTTGCAACCGTGTGAGTTTTGAAGGTAATATAATATATATATTTTTTTGTTTGTTTTGGCGAGTGACTGTAAGTCCTAGTCCCGTTCTTTTTTTTTTTGGGGGGGGGGAGCGGAGGGAATACTCGTTCCTGGGAATTGCGTCCCCACAGTTGGGGCCTTAACATCACTATTGGGATGATGGAAGGGGCACCCCTGCCACAAAAGCTTAAGCTAAAAAAATATTTTCCAAATAAGATAACTTTGCATCAATGGTAAAGTAATTATGTTTTTAGAAATTTTCAGTTCCAAAATTCTTCAGTACATTTTAATCTGTCATTCATTTTTTTTTGCCTTCAAAAATCTCTGTGATTAATTCAAAATAATATACTATCTATACTTGATCTTATTACTATTAATTCCTGGACAAATTTTCGAGCGAAAGCTATCTAATTTATATTTAAATTAACAAAATCTAAAAACTGAAAAGTATGAACTTAACGTTATTAAAATACGCGATTGAACGACCTGAAGGATTAGTTTTTCCCTGAAAAAAAAAAAAGTGCAAGCATCATTAGTTAACTTTAATATTCCGATAATTTTTATGATAACTTGAGCCTTTTAGTCCGAAAGGTCCCCATGGGGGTGGGGAGGGGGGCAATTCACAGACCGCGTCATTCATTTTTGGGGTATTTTTATGGGTATTTTCCTTCTGGGGGCGATGTGGAATGGGGGAGGGAGAGCGGAGGGAATACTCGTTCCTGGGAATTGCGTCCCCACAGTTGGGGCCTTAACATCACTATTGGGATGATGGAAGGGGCACCCCTGCCACAAAAGCTTAAGCTAAAAAAATATTTTCCAAATAAGATAACTTTGCATCAATGGTAAAGTAATTATGTTTTTAGAAATTTTCAGTTCCAAAATTCTTCAGTACATTTTAATCTGTCATTCATTTTTTTTTGCCTTCAAAAATCTCTGTGATTAATTCAAAATAATATACTATCTATACTTGATCTTATTACTATTAATTCCTGGACAAATTTTCGAGCGAAAGCTATCTAATTTATATTTAAATTAACAAAATCTAAAAACTGAAAAGTATGAACTTAACGTTATTAAAATACGCGATTGAACGACCTGAAGGATTAGTTTTTCCCTGAAAAAAAAAAAAGTGCAAGCATCATTAGTTAACTTTAATATTCCGATAATTTTTATGATAACTTGAGCCTTTTAGTCCGAAAGGTCCCCATGGGGGTGGGGAGGGGGGCAATTCACAGACCGCGTCATTCATTTTTGGGGTATTTTTATGGGAATTTTCCTTCTGGGGGCGATGTGGAATGGGGGAGGGAGAGCGTGCCATTGTTCTTGGGGGGAGGGAGACTTCTGATCTCTAGATACTTTGAAGCTTTTTTGTTTATAGCTTCATTTTCAAACGAATTCGTACTCTTCAATGTGTTGCAAAACTAAATAACAAATATGCCTTCTAATAAATTATATCCTTCGCAGAAGCAGTACTGTCATACACAAAAGTATTATTCAGAATTTTTATTTTAGGATAAAAGAGTCTGAGTCGAAGGCATTCGAATTTTCATAGTCGGAATCGGATTCGGTCATTTCTCACCAGAGTCCACTATTCTGTCAGTACTGCGGAGTCGGACTCGGACTAGTTTTGGGGTAAAGGAGTCTTCATAGTCGAAGGTTCTAAAAATCCAGGAGTCAGAATTGGAGCCTGAATCGGTCATCAGACTCCACAGCCCTGATAAAAATAGAGATGGAAATCTTACTTTGTGATTTTGTCGTAAGCAAGAAGGATTTGGTTTTTGTCGATATGATTTCCGTATTTTTATTTGGAATTGATTTTCGTGTACGTTTCGACTTTAATTCCACATTTTTTCTTTTTTTCCTTTTCTTGGTTTCTTAAAAGAGAAAAACTTCAACTTCGTCCAAAAATGTGGATTTAAATACACTGTTTAAATCCACATTTTCTTTTCTTTCTTGGAAACAAAAATCCTCCATGAAATACGAGGCGGAAGAATATTTACTAGACATTTATGTTGAAAACCTATTTTTACAGGGAGATTCGGGAGGTCCACTTTTCGTCAGTGATGATAGAGGCCAGATCACGGTCATCGGCTTAGTGTCGGCAGGAATCAAGTGTGGCAGTCCTCTGTTACCTGGCATCTACACCAGAGTTCAGTCGCACCTCGAGTGGATAGCGGAACAAATGCAAGGCTAAAAGAAAGTACTGGAAAAAGAAGAAGAAATATGAAAACAAAAGAAAGCTACGAGCTGCTGAAGGAACTAGTACGGGACATTTTGCTTGTTGATATTGCAGCTAGTTTTTCCAACTTGTAACAAGTGGAAATATAACTATCGTATCTGACGTGGTCGCAGTTGTTCTCTAGAATTCAAGGCATATTGAGAGTTCTAGTATGCTAATATGCATACATGTAAAGACTTGTATGACTAAACTCACGCCAGAGGAAAATTTAAGCTTATATGACCCTCTTCCATCGAAGAAAAAAATTCTGGCTAGACCTTCCAAAAGTGTCCCGACTCGTCAAATTTCGTCGAACGATTCGGCAGAACTACCATCATTTAGCAAAATTTGTAGTTCCTTTCGGCACATTGAGGATTTCCGCCCTCCAAAAAGTTTAAATTCTGGGTTCCACTGCTTAGGACTCCTTTCTACCAACAAAAAACCGTGGCGAGACATGACCAACCCATCAGGAGAAGACTCGGGCTACTTATGACTCTCTTCCACCAGATGAAAATTCTGGTTTAATATGAAAAAGTCTCATAGAAAAAAATTCTGTCTAGTCATGACCACCCCACTTCTCCACATGCAGAAAACACACAAAATCCTTACAATATCAATAGAGTAGTAGTTTTCATTGTCACTTTTTGAGGAAGCAGAGTTGTCGTTAAATGTAAGGCGTACTCTTGTGGTGCTTGGAAATATTAAAAAGAGACGCACTTTTCTAGTCACAGGATTTTTCATAATTTTGTTTTAAGAGTAAGTTTTGTCAAGAGTAAGAATTCGATAGAAATATAAGATTCAAAATACAAGATTTACAACACAGCAATGAGATCATCATTGGTACGACTGTGCTAACGACTCCTTATGTGTACATTTTAACAAAGTGGTTTATTTTGAAGTTTTGTGCCATATTTCATTTGTACCGGTAGTGGTTACATGTTTTCCTCAGATGCCCAAAGACGCAGATTCAAACACTTCTGCCGGTGGCGTTTCAAGATACAGAAATTCGTTAGCGTCCATGTCTTGCGGTTTCGTGGAATATAAACGATTCGTAGAGTATTCATTTGGCCTTGTATACTGACAGCAAAATTAAATTACTAGAGCATTCCGAAATATCTGGTGAGGTAAGAGGGCGTAAAAATTTATTGACAGTGGCTGTCCGCGGATAGAGGTGACACATGAGAGAATGGATGACAGCTCAATGTGAATGCGCAAGACCAGCAGCCCCACTACAAAAGAAAAGAAAAAGAATATTTATCGAAAGCATGTCAACAATTGAACCTCTGTAAAATATGAAAAAATTAGTATGTCAGACGAAGAGTGAGTTAGCGTTTAACTCCCCAAAACTCTTGGTTATTCGAGTTTTGTAAATTAAGTAATGGTGATATTAGTGTATGAGAGTTTTAATGAACTTTTCGTACAATTTCATTACATTGTTTCGATGTAATCACCAGCAAAGCTTATAACCTTTCAACTCAAACGTCGGGAAACCATTGGAGATCACTGGTTCATTGTTTGATGTCAGTGACGCAGCTCCCTAATGCTCAGGACGCAGGTGACAGAAAACAAACTTTAAGGTTAAGTATCAGACTTCCTATCGACGGTCTATTTAAAGGAGACCACTCAAGAATGTTAATCCGATCTTGAGGAGTGGTGGGCCGACCTGTGAGTCGCAAATCCTTAGCTTCATTCCGATCTCAATTAAATACTTTAAAGCTTTCCTGCGCACGATCCGTTTACAGAAATGCGTTTTAACCACAGGCGTCCGGTAATCCTCGATACCATTCTTTTGCAATTCCCACTTGCAACCTCGATTTTAGGCCATGATCGTTGATAACTTTTTGAGAATTTGCTTTAGAGCAATGAAAACAAATCTTGTTATTTTAACGCCACATAACAACTACCCGTCTATAGTGCATTCAGGGAGAATTGATAGCTGAACTAAAATAAAGGGTTGCTATTTCACACCAACATTTGCCACTGTCATGAATTACTCATTGATTGGCGATTTTTCTCAGGAACATTTCGCTTATCTGATTGGCGCTGTTTCCGCCTTCCCATCAGCAGTCAGACTACTGTGTCTAGAATGTCACGTTGCTTTGATTGCTTCCATTATCATTCTGCTGAATTCACTATCATTAGATCAACTCCTTTTTGCTTTCAACACATCGACAACGGCCCCACCGCACCACTAACATATCCTATGGCCTGCCCCATCTTCTGCGAGTTTCTGGGTTAAATTGCCACTATTTGAGTCAATCCTCTTGCATTTCAATTCCTCATATTTTGAACAATTCATTTGGAGGCTTCATGCATAAATAATTTGCTGTGAATTTAATTGTGCAGCGTTACTTCCAAGTTTAATATATATGTTAACTGAAGCATGATCAACTTTTACTGCTGATTAAATGCGCATTTGAAGCTGGTATTTTGTTCAGACTTTATGAAAGCTGTTTATGACATTAGCTGAACTATTTGTTCTTTATTTGAATTTGGAGGTAAAAAAGTAATATTTAACTTCCTAAAACATTTTTATTAAAAATGTAAGGTTTGTTGTGTATCACAATGAACTCAGGTTTTTAAGCTAAACACATATTAAATGAAGGATAATAAAACAGGCTTTGTGCTAAAATATGAGAGAAATGTGAAAAATAGCATAACTAAAGCGAAAATTGTAAAGAAAATACGACATACAGTTATATTTCAGGGCTACAATGGATCCTCTTTAGCAGAGCGAAAATGCTCAACGCACAACAAAAACAACGTGAAGGATTTTTTTTTTTCTTTTTCGTGCTGAGAAGAGGACGAAGAGGGCATCTAGAAAAGGTTGAAAGCATGACTGATGAAGAGGCTTCAATGTTTCCCTGAAATTGCAAAATGCTGTATTCCTTGAAAATGTAATACGCAATTTACGTTGTTTTTTACATTTCAATAGTAACTCAATATTGCTAATAATACGGTCATGTAAACGTGCGACTTGTAGCAATTCAGGAAACTGTTTGACAATGATTTTTGATTTTTCCAGGAAGTGGATAGAAAACCGTTGAAATCCCGGAATGTTACACGGAAATACTCAGTTACGTTTCGGAATTTTTTTACAGTGTATATTTGAAAATACAGTTATAAGTACCTGATGTCAAAAAATAAAGCCTAGTGGCACAACAATCCATGGGGGGAAAAGGTTAACTGTGTCTATAACAGTTTTCCTGGCCGACGGTTGTGTGGTGCAAGGCAGAAATTCCGGTTAGGTGGTCAGCCGAAAGTAAAAATCCCAAGGGTTTAGTTCTTAAGCACGTTTGATACTCATTTTGTCGACCCACTGAAAGGATGAATGGTCGAATCGCCATTGCCCAGACCGAGAGTCGAACCCGGGTTGACGTTGTGGAGGTGTGTGAAGCAAAACCACTGTGCCAGTAAGTTTCAAATTTATGTCATACTTGTTCTTAAATAATTCAAAGAAAATGTATAGTTCCTAACATATGAAATGTTTACCTGAGCCTGTTTCACTTTTTAACTAGTCAAAAACAGTAATGTTTTTATGTTTGTTGATTGAATAAAAACGATGAATTTTATCAGATTCAGATTGTTATTATTTCTCGCTGTATTCTGTGGTGCACTTGCTTCTGCGATGTCATGGTATTTTCTATTAATTCATCATTTATCACTACAGTTCACAAAACAGATCAACTCAGTAGGATGGGTACACATTTTCAATTGGCGACTATATATATATATAAAAAACATGTGTATTGACAGTCCAAAAGTAACAAAATACTTTAAAAATAAATAATGCCCAAGA
Organism: Uloborus diversus; assembly: GCF_026930045.1. NCBI lineage: Eukaryota > Metazoa > Arthropoda > Arachnida > Araneae > Uloboridae > Uloborus > Uloborus diversus. The sequence goes on from NC_072738.1 coordinate 16,459,248, forward strand.
GCTCAAAGTTTGGAAAAAGGTTAATGAGGGTAAATTTTAAAAAAAGTCTTTAAAATGCAAATATTTTAAATATTTCTTCTAATACCTTTTGAACACTTAATTTAGAGTACAAGGTGATCCAAACGTCAGGAATAACTTCAAAAATGAAGAGTTCAAAAACGAATGAAGATAAAAAGATGCGGTTTGCACTGAAGGAATCAAAAAGAAGCCGGATTTGTGTGGAAACGAAACAAAAATATTTCTGTTTTTGACCAACAGAAGCCGCTAGAAGGAAAGTTGCAACCTATTAAATGTTCATATTTTGGCTATTGGATATTGTTAACGGACCCTCAAAACTAAAAAATTCACCATCGCCGAATTTTAAAACAACGTGATTGATTTTTAATGAATTTTTAAAAATCCACGCGCAAAAGTGCGCTCTTCTGAAACGTCACGAGCTTACGTCACAGGGCGCTAATGGGCAGCCTTCCGCCGAAGATCCCTTGTTTTCGCTAGGGACATTTTGAGCGCGCTGATATTTTTATTTTTTAGAAATTCAATAATCCTTTTGAACACATTATGGAGGCCGGATTCGTTAAAGCCCAATCTAAATAATCTTCCTCAAGTAACACAATGATGATATTCTAATATTTCCGAGAAGATGAGAGGTTTAATGTTCCAGAAACGCGAGAAGTAAAATGCGAGGAGATAAGCCTTTTACGTTTCGTCTTTGAAGTCGAATGCACGTCCTTCGGTTTCTCCCCTATCGGAAGAGCGCATGACGTCACTTCCTATGCCATTTGACGTCACAAGCGCTTGAACTTTAAAATTTAATTAAAAAAAACTACTTATCGTATCGCAAAAATTTTTTAACCTATGATGTTCATACATGTTACTCTATCATATAAAAATAAAATTGAAAAATCGAAAACTTCCCTATTCTAAAATACAATTAAACTAAACGGGCTTTCTCAACTATGGACAGTATTTCAGTGCATATTAGCTTTGACCATCATTACCTGCTGGCCTTGGTCCTTTTATATCGTATGTTGCTTTGAGATCAAAAATCTGAAAGAACCATATTTCGGTCGCCAACAGAACTATTTTTGATTCGTTGGCAGACAAAACCCGGCTCCTTTTCCATCTGTTAAGTGCAAACCGTCGCCTTTTATTTTTATTTGTTTTCGAATTATTGAATTTTAAAGTTGGTCCTGACTATTGGATGATCCGGTACGTTTCACATACCTTTAAAAGTATTTAAATTCCTGTACAGGTTTTGGTTCGCACGTAAGTTTTAAAGTTCCACAAGATTAACTGAAATGTTACATTCTTAGTTTTTTCCCCACATTACAATACTTCACATTTCCGTGTCCAGTTTTCCAATTTTTTGTAATGAAAATTCATCGCATGCTTATCGTGATAGAGATTATATAGCGGAAGTCCATCGATTACGCATTAATGTAATCATTATCGTAATCTAAACATTAAAAATCTATGTAATTGTAAGCATAACAAAATCACTATATTTTGACAAAATTGAAAGATTAGTTCCGTGTACAACTAAAGTGTAAATTGAAACTTTTAGATACGCTAATTATCCATGATTATTCCTTAAATCAATTTTATTAATTTTCCAAAGTACCAAGATAATTCAGAAAAAAAAATCAAATTTAATTTCAATTTTCATTATATATGCGGTAAAGAACTAGATTTTTTTTTCTTCTAAAATTAGCTTTCGAAAATCAACCAAATAGATTTCGAATAGTTTTGTAGTTTAATGCTCTTTTGTTTAGGTCATGATGTTTCTTTCAAATTGTATCATTTTAGTACTATATTCTTGTTTTTAATTATACTTGACCCTTGAATCAAAGAAGGTGGTTCGTGATCTAATTTGAAAATTGGTCTTTTTATGCAAAACATTCTTAAAACTCTTAGTTATTTGTAACATGGATATAGTTATAACGTTTCTCGATCGAGCAAAATAAATGCACATAAAACAATACGCCATTTGCCTGTATACTAAGTTAAAATTTAACCCCCCCTCCGCCCCCCCCTGAGGGAAAAATTGGAAGTGGGTAACAAAAATGAGAGAATTTTTCAAAAAAATGTAAAAAACAAACAAACATTACAGAACTATTTGTGAAGAAAAGCCTTGGGTATTAATATTTTTTAAAGAAAAATTTTGAAATTATAATGGAACGAATGGTTCCTTATTTAAAATGGTGTTTTTTTATGCAAAAAATTCTTTAAGTGTTTCTCATATGGATTTATTTATTTATTTTTTTTTCGCTTCAGCGTGAAGAAAATACATAAAAACATTACTTGCCCAGACAGTGTTGTCAGATGTTCAAATACAGATTTCTCCACTTACCTTCAAATTGTTCCCCAAAAAGTGATGTTTTCTATCAAAATTCCCCAAATGTAAAAATCATTTTTCCACGAATATTCTCAAAAAAAAAAAAAAAAATGAATCGACTTTCTATGATATTTTTTTCTCTTGAAATTTTTTTCCCCCCTAACAACCAAATTTTCTTCTAAAATTCCACATTCCCCCCTCCCATTTTTTTTTGTCTTCATAAATACAAACGCCTGCATCAAGAAAGGACTATTACTCATATTGGATTTGATTCCATGGACCATGGCCCTGACCGGCCGAGAGATAAGAAAAAAAATTACCACTGCATTTACTACTCTGCTTCTGTACATTTTAACCATGAACTTTGTATATATTTACCCAAGAACATTCTTCATCACGTTCACATATTTTTGCCATGTTACTCAAGCAGAACATTAATGTGAATTCCGTTTTACATAATATTTCACATAATGCGAATTCTATAAAGTTGAACAAAGCAAAACCAACACTTTTTGATATACACAATCTAACTACCAGGGTAAGTTTGGAAACACCTCACCGGTCGCTAAAAACCGCGCGCGGTTGGTCAGGTTGCGGTAATGACACCACTGGAATTTTTCTGGTAGCCTTGTGGAACACGCCCAAATATTTTAGCTAAAATTTTTCAGAAAGCCGGGGATCTTTCAAATATCAATCAGGAAAACATAACAAAGCATTTTGTAAAGAAAAACCATCTTTTCTAGCGTTCTGGCATAGAAAATAACAATTTTACCGGACTAGATGCCAATTATGCAGATCCTTGATGTCATTTGGAATTGGAATTACAATAAAGCCCACCCTGTGTGTGCTGGCCTAACGGAAGGGATTCTTCCAATTAATACTGTGTTTAACTGTAGCAGGAAGGAACCTACTGTTCAAACCTGCATTTCATGAAAAGGGTCCGTGCAAGGATTTTACAGATAACACGAACAAGAGCTTTTTCCATCTTGTAGTCTACTTTGACGTTCAAATAACTGAAAGCAAAAATTATACGTACTGTGTAACCAGTAATCTTAGTGGCTAGCATAAAGACTTGGAAACGTGAGTTCTGTTATGTTTTTCTAACTGAGAAATAAATGGCGAAATATTCCATTTGAAGTGAGACAAAGAGGTGTGAAAAGGCTCACATGACCAGGGCTTTGCAGCCGGAGATGGATCATATTGATTTTGGGTCAAAGGAGCCGGACTCACTAAAAACATAATGGCTCTAACTTTGCGAATATTTTTTTTTTCATTCATTTTACTGACGCTCTTTGCATTTTTTCGCAACTCCTTCTTCAAATCTCTTAGGGGCCATTCATTAATTATGTAAGGATGATTTTGGCAATTTTTGACCCCCTCCCCACATAAAAGGGCACATGAGATTTTTCAACCCCCCCCCGGGCTATTCTTACGTAAGATTCCATTTCGTTTTCCAAAATAATAAAATATTGAATTTACGAATCTTGTATCACTGGAATCGTTATTAAATTCACTATTATTAAATTAGACCTTATTATACCAAGAAATATTTACTAAAAAGTTGGAATCTAGACTAACTGTTTTTTTCGACATTTTTTTTTTTTGTATTTGATGCGATACTGATAAAAAATAAAACATGACATGCAAATTGAGATATTTTATTTTATTTTACACCATTCATTCTTTGTAAAACAAATAAAAAACAGCTCATCCTAATAATTGTTCCATCTTCCAGACGCAAATGAAATATGATCCCTGCCAAACCACTTGACCGCGCGATTTCTAATGTAAAATATCGACTTGAAAATATTACGTAAGAATGGGTTTGGATTCCCCTACCCCAAGTAAGGGTATGTAGAGTTTTTTCCAACTCCCCTCTCCCTCGGGACCCTTATGTAATTAATGAATGGCCCAATAGGCCCCTTTCACACGCGAACGATCGGAACGGTCAATATAACGGTTAAAGAAAACGGAAGGAATGTGCCGGCGCATCAGGAACATTCACTACCAGGGGTGCCCACTTGGGGGGGGGGAGGGGGTTCATGGCTCAGACTGCAGCATTGAAATTTTTGGGAGGTGTTTTGAGGGGTATTTTTCACTTTTTGTGGGTCTCTTGCTTTGGGGGGGGGGGGGCTACGCAAAATTTAGGGGGTGGGGTGTGCCCTTGCCCTTCGAGGAGGTGGGTATCTCTGTTCACTTCTCAACTTTTTGATGAGAATGGTAGCGACACATGTGTTATGCCGAAGACACCAAGCATTAGTTGATTGTCTTGTGCAGGATGCCAGGCGGTGTTTTCTCCTTTCTTCCTGATTACGCTTCCTAATACCTGCACCACACTCTACAAAGTTGATTCAATTAAGTTGCCTCGTGTAGATTAGGGTTTGTGTTCTGTTACTGAATGTCTTATGAATCTCTTATATCGTACTTAAATTCCATGTCCGCTTAATATGAGTTCTGGAGAATATAGGGCTCCCGCAATTTTTTATTTATTTATTTTTTTATTTTTTTTACAATTTAAGCAATGCTTATTAAAGCATCTTTCTCCTGTGCATTTTCCCCCTCTACGAATCTACAATTTGAATAATTTTCTCTGCGTCGTTACATTCACTCGCGTGAATTTCTTACCACTCCTCACTTTTTGATGGAATTTCATTTGTAAGGAGTACTGAACTACGTTGAAAAGGGTCCAAAGTTTCTGTTTTTGAAAACTGTCCACTGCAAGAGTATGTATATCACGTTTTAAAAACTTCTGGAGAACTTTTTTGTTTTTCCGATTTTAATTTAGCATGTATATTTTATTTGGAATCATTTAGCTTTTTATTCTCGTCACTCATTTTCATTTGCCTCCAAGACTTAAAATTAACAAAATGCGATTTTTAAATGGATTAACGATGTAAAAGTGAAAATCACTCAAGAAAACACCTCTGAATTAACTATATTTGGTGCTGAAAATTTTAGTCAAACTCCAATATTTTTGCAATTTTTGGCCAAACGCAATGACACTTCCTTTTGTTCAATCGATGACCAGATTTCATCTTCACAGTTATTGTTGAACACTAATCTATTACCATGCTTGAGAAATATTTCATTTTCAAGAAAAGTGTGGAAGCAAACATTATTAAATAACAAAGAAAAAGGATGTCGCTATGGAAATGAAAGAATTTCACTCTGGAAAACTATAATTTAAAAAAATGTGTTGTTCATGCAAAATTTGCCGCTTCTAAAAAATACTACTCTACCTATTGGGATATTAGGCCCTGATTAAAACATACAAAAAGAAACTGGGAAAAAAAACTCAAAACGGCCCCACAGTTCCAAAACTAGATTTGCTTTAAACGATACAACTTAAATTTTTACATACGTCAAACTCAAACTATTATGCACAACAAGAAAACTTTGTTTGTAAAGAACGAAACGCATATTATCTGAAAGAAAATCTCAGTTTTTCAGTAGCAATAAAATTTATCTGAGCAACTGCAGCGAAACAAAACATAAAATCAAATAAAGAGAATTATTGCATTTATTTTATTTCTTATTTTGTTTCGAATACATTTTTTTAAAATTGTTTGCGAAATTTAGCTTACGTTTAATGCTAGTGTTATTTTCTTTATTGGGTACAAAATAATTGTCATCTTTTTCCTTTTAGAACACTCATGATAAAAATAGAATTTTTTTAATCTTAAAAATTTGTGTTATGCGGGCAAACCTAACTTTCGAGCCATAGACAGACACAAGTTTTCGTATCAGTTTCTTGAAAACAACTTATTTTGTTAAAATATTTTTAGAATTAATGTCACCCATTTTTAAGTGTATAGAACAAATATGGAATTCAATCTTCAAAGTGTAATATCGAATTCGTATTATAACAGTGCAAACCTCGTACCGCGTAATATCGAAAACGTGTCGCAGAAATCCCGCGTTACACGAGAGACGCCTGTATTGCGCTGTTACATCAACTGAGTTCCGATCTCATATGTAATATATATACTAGCGGCCCGTCTTAAATAAATATCAGAAAAGTGTTTTGTAATTTGAAAATTAATAGTAAACAACTTTTTTTTTTTTTTTTTGTTTTTATGATGTTTGAAACAAATGGATTTACCACATTTCCTTATCAAGGGACACTAACGTGTAATTCCCACTGAACAATATGTAAAGTTGCACTACGTATCGTATAGTTGTACGCTGAAGTTTCAGATTTGATGATGGTGATCGCATAAGAAACTTTCATTGGATATTGTAATAATTTAAATTGGAAGAGGAAATAATATGCAACTACCTTGTTCTTGTTGAACATACGGAGTCTTCCTTAGTACTTGAAATGTGGAATGGACAGTTTTTTTGCTCTAAAGTAAAGTCTCGGCAGTTCTGGAAAAAAAAAAACTTCGCAAAAGCATGTTGATTTACTTTTTGATAATGTTGCATTTATTAAGTTTTTCCAGTTCCACCGGGTATGCCGATCAACATTAATTTGCGTTCCTGGATTTCATGCACCAATCATGTTTCAATGTAGTCGGACCTCCATATATCGCAGTAGCAAACTGGAGCCTCATTTTATCCTAAAAGTCTCCTAAAACATTAAAATTAAAGCTAGTTTACATGTATGAAAGCCAATTTCTAATTAATACGAGCATCGTATTAAATATAAGTCAATAATTAAGAAAATAACAGAAATTACATTTTTGCGCTTTCATACATCTACATTCTTCTTGAATTCCACTTGATCCGCACTATTAGTGGATTTTCGTTTTGACAATGTAATCGAGAGATAAGTAAAAAAATCGATCTGCCTAACTTGAATGGTTTTTACTGCAGCTAAAAACACTAGGAATGATAATCAACAGACAAAAGGGAGAACTTGAAACAGATTTTACAATGTAACTGGTTACAACTAAGATTTGAAATAAATTTGAAGAAATTTAAGAACTCCAGAACGAAACAACGACCTATCTACACGCTCTTCAACCCCATATTCCTTATGAGTTTCGTAGCAACCTTTAGTGAACATAATTTTCTCTCCTAACTTTCATTTTTCACGAGACAAACAGTCTAAAGTGGTAAAAAATCTACAGACGTCTCAAAAAAAAAAAAAAAAAAAAAAAAAAAATTCGCGATTTCTAGAGATATCTTCGATATATAAAAACAATTTTTCTGTGTAAGGAACATAGAAATTTGCTAGGATTTCGATATATAGAAAATTTCGATATATGGAAGTTCGATGTATGGAGGCTCGACTGTATTTGTTTTCGTTGATTCTCTGAGGTGGTTGCAGACAAAAGTCCCCTATTGAATTTCCGCTTCATTCACAAATTTAGCCTTTTATTTTTATATTGCTTGACATTGAACGACAATCATAGTATTTCGGCTGACGCTCTCCTTGCAATATATTGTCAATGCTATCCTTTTAAAATGCTTTCTATAAAGCAATACGGTGTTAACGTTAACATAAAAGTTAAAATAGTTGTAAATAATTATTTGAGTTTAGGAGCGGAGTTTGAAAGTTACATGTACCAACTAATGTTAGTTTCCAAGGTATGTCGCCGTCTATAAGATCGAGTACTTTATATGCTGCTTGATACGTAGGCATAATCTTTAACTGTTAAACGACTTTGTAAATATGTAGGAGCACGAAAATGTTACAAATGAATTCTTATGCGACGAAATTCCAATCAGCTATTAGGATGAACAATGTATATTCTACTAAGAAGTGTGTCTTTCTCAATCTCGGAATGTCTTTCAACCTCTTGTACTTGTTTTGTTCAGAAAAGTTACGTTTTTCACATGCACCCACCTTTTTTTTTTTGGCAATTTCTTTCTGCTGAGATATTTGTAAGCTATGTATTTTTAACCGTTTCGTTTTTAAATGCAAAAATACGATCATCATGAAATAGTTCTCCAAATAACTTTTTTTCCCTCTTTTTTGTTAAATTCTTTTCTATCTAATTTTGTTTTTGTTTGTTGTTGTTTTAACTCTTAACTTTGAATATACGGTAATTATGCGCAATTACTCTTTCAGTTGAGAATTTTCTATATAATGTATTAGCTGATGTTTCTCATTTCAATTTTATTAGGAATAAATCTTATTGAAGAATAACCCAAAGTTCTTGCAAAATTTCAATTTTTAGAAACTTGTATTATTATCGTCTACCTGCACAACTTGAATTCAAAAACTAATTTGCCCGAAATGAATATCAGTCCAAAAAAATTGGGTCGCGATTTCTAAAAGTTTGAGAACCCCTGATATGGAGTATAGATTCGATTCAACATCCTTCTCCGACGTCTGGTCCTAGCCCGGAAAACGAGATGGCACAGCGTCTTTCTTTTATTGAATCTACCAGTAAAAAGACCTTTCTAAATGCTATTTAAATCGAAACAAATTTCCTCTGATTATATTCATGAAAAATAATTTAATCGATTTCATGCAATAGTGTTGGAAAGTTGTTACGTAACAACTTCCTGCACAAAGTAGGAAAGATAGCGGAAAGCAGCCATCGCCATGCAAGCATATATTCCCTTCCTATCCTACAGCTGTACGCGATATGCGCCATGCATGAAGAATGAGGAGGGATGCATCCTCCTACTAAAAGTACCCATAATGGGGTTGCTTCCTTCAGTCAAAAGTACTACTTTTAGTCACTGAAATTGATAGAATAAGCAAAAAAAAAACATGAACCTAGAAAATATATTTGTATTCCCAACAATTATTTTTTAATTATTTTTTTTAAATGTCCGATTTCTCAAACAAGACGCAGTCTTCATGACGTCACAAATGCTGCACTTCGGCGCATTTCTCTTCTGCGTTTCCACATTATGATAATCAAGAAGCGAATTAAATATTGCGCTCTACGCTCGAAGTGACTCCGCTGCCGGCTGCCCGGACGTGCGAAGATAAACATTCTATGCGGCCGGCCGATGATGTCATCATATTCCTATGCCCCCTTTTGCCGCGCATTCAGAATGGGATCGCCCAGCGTCCAACGCGTAACGCTGGTAATGGTCAGGTATGTATTTTTGTTTTAACGCATTAATTGCTTATCTTTAATTATGCCTTTTATGATTTCAGAATGAAAAGCTTCAACACTTTCTCTGCTGACTTGGGTTGGGTGAGAAATCAATTTCTGAAATTTGTATAGTTAAAATGTTCTTTATTTCCAGGTTCCCGTCATCCCGATGTAGAATTGCAATTCAAGAAAGAATCAAAATTTAAAGTGATTCGAAGTAAGTCATTTTAAGTTCACGCATTAACATCTCAAACGAAATTAATGTGTGTAGAAAAAGTGAGTATTTAGTATTATCTGCATTTTATTGGCAGCCAATCCATATGAATTGTCTCGATATTATTGTTTAATTATGTGTTTTAATGAGGAGAAATTTAAAATCCTGTAACCTAGGCGTGTGTGTTACTTAATAGACATTGTAGCTTAATTAAACAATTTTTTTAAATTGAAATATTTCTGGGGGAAATAGTTTTGAAATGTGAATTATGTAGTATGAACAATTGTGTGTACATTAGTAATTATTTTATCCTTGTTTTAATGCATAATCCTTTACTTGTGCTACCTTAATTTACAAAAATGTCATTGATTATAAAAAGTAAGTCCTCCTGAATATATGTGTATTTATTTTATTAAAAAATATCTTTGTTCTGTTAATACTGTTTTCTTTTCAATTTGTTTCTCTTGCTGCATTTCTAAATTATTCAATCTTCTTTAATGAAAAATTCGCTGCATTCTGTGAATAGTGATGTCATTTTGTAACTAATCTTGGATGTGCTCTTTGCATATACATTTGGCTAGTGCTGTATGTTATAAAAATCAAGTTTCGGAAAATTGCTTTAGCAAAAGAATAATGTAATACAGAAAGTAAAGCAACTGGAAAAGTGAAATAAATAAAACAACCAGAAGTGAAGAGGATAAATTTTAGAAAGGAAGGGGGGGGGGATTTGTTTTCTGATAGTAACAGGTAAACCGAAGTTACTTTTACAGAAGTCAGGGAAGCTAGGATAAGTCTAGCTGGGCCCAGAGCCTGTTGCTGGTCGTCACTTTTGTATTTGTATAAATAAGGATTGAGGATCAAACTCCCGAATTCTTTGTTTTAACACAAATTGCCAATAGTAATAAGAGCATTTTGAATTGATATCAAGTCCTTAAATTACTTTTCAGTGGATACCGAGGATTTTCTCCTCGTAAAGGGTGCCTTTCTTCTTCAGAAATTGCAACCTGACAAGCAAAATATCAGCTCCGCTTAGAGACGGGCTCCTACACATGAGGGGTACAAAGCAACCCACCCTGGTGATGTTTTACTTATGGATATCAGCAGGGAAGATCAAACGGTACTAGCCCGACTACGAAGCGGACACGCTCGAGCACAGCAGCATGTGGCAGGTCTCAAAGGGCCCTAAAATATGTACCGTGGACCCTTGATTATGAAATGCAATGTATTGCTTCAAAATTATATGTTTCTGTGTTAGTTTATGTTGCTTTTATTTATAGGTGAAGTATGTTTTTTGTTCAGGTATCCAAAGTTTTACTGAATAATTACATTATTTACTGAATTGCAAAACACCTTTGTTGTGTTGATATTGTTTCTATTCTAATTTCTCTTTGTGTATTTTTCAAACTACAGATCTTTCGAATCAATATTAATTTTTAGAAAGGGTTTGTTTTCTGATATTAGCAAATAAAATACTATTTTATTGCAAAAACTACAAAAAAATTCTGGTTGAACAAATTAAGATCAACTATTTGTTATTGATTTGTACAGTGAAATCCCTCTAATGCAGAAACTGACGGAACAAATTTTTTGTCCACAGGACACGGATTTAATAATGTTATTTGCATTGGAAGTGGGGAATTAAAAAAGCTCCGCATAAGAGGGGTGTCCGTTAGGAAGGGTTTTACTGCATTTATTATATATTTTAACTTAAAAATGAATGCTTTTTTTCTACCCTCCAAGTGCCTGAAAATTTGTGGCCGCTCAAAACTGAATGATACATAGTGGAGAGACTTGGTTTCATTTTAGCTACCATTTCCTCTGCTTGTGTTTTTCAGTGCATCCTCGTCAACATCTTTTCTGTTGGTGCCCCACACATTCTTCTATTGCTGAAAAAAGGGGTGCTCGGCTCTTAGTCTGGATCAAGGAACAGTAATCTTCAGGGTCCTAAACCATGTACAGTGGACCCTTGATTATAAAATGTAATGTATTGCTTCAAAGTTATATGCTTCTATGCTAGTTTATATTGCTTTTATTTATAGGTGAAGTATGTTTTTTGTTCAGGAATCCAAAGTTTTACTGAATAATAATTATATTATTTACTGAATTGCAAAACACCTTTGTTGTGTTGATATTGTTTCTATTCTAATTTCTCCTTGTGTATTTTTCGAACTACAGATCTTTCGAATCAATATTGAATTTTAGAAAGGGTTTGTTTTCTGATATTAGCAGATAAAATACTATTTTATTGCAAAAACTACAAAAAAAAAAAAAAAAAATTCTGGTTGAACAAATTAAGATCAACTATTTGTTATTGATTTGTAGAGTAAAATCCGTCTAATGCAGAAACTGACGGTACAAATTTTTTGTCCACAGGACAGGGATTCAATAATGTTATTTGCATTGGAAGTGGGGAATTAAAAAGGGTCCGCATAAGAGGGGTGTCCGTTAGGAGGGGTTTTACTGTATTTATTATACATTTTTACTTAAAAATTAATGCTTTTTTTTTTACCCTCCAGGTTCCTGAAAATTTGTGACTGCTCAAAACTGAATGACACATAGTGGAGAAACTTTGTTTTCTTTTTATCTACCATTTCCTCTGCTTGTGTTTTTCAGTGCATCCTCGTCGACATCCTTTCTGTTGGTGCCCCATACATTCTTCTACTGCTTCAAAAAGGGGTGCTTGACTCTTGGCCTGGGTCAAGGAACAATAGTCTTCAAGGCCCTAAACCATGTACAGTGGACCCTTGATTATAAAATGTAATATATTGCTTCAAAGTTATATGCTTCTATGCTAGTCTATGTCGCTTTTATTTATAGGTGAAGTATGTTTTTTTGTTCAGGAATCGAAAGTTTTACTGAATAATAATTACATTATTTACTGAGTTGCAAAACACCTTTATTGTGTTGATACTGTTTCTGTTCTAATTTCTCTTTGTGTGTGGTTTCTGCGGTTTTTGAGTAATTTGTTTAATTAATGGAAATTATTTTTTAAAAAGGATTTTTTCGTCTACCCCCCTCCCTTTCCCCTCCAAAAACCGTCGCGCAAAATGCTTGGGCTTTTTACAGTTTCTTACTAGTACGATAAGAAGTAATTTGCAACAGGTTGAAACTTTTTTTGAGGAGGGGGGATGTTTGGGTTTGACTATTTTTTCACCAAATTTTACTGTACTATATAAACGAGATCGTACTACCTTTTTTTTTTAATTATTATTAACTTTAGCTTCCAGTAAAAAGAACTTCCTAAATGCTATGAATTTCAAAACAAATTTCCTTTGTTGGAGTTCTGTCTTCTAAATTCATGTCCTTGTGCTGGAAATTTGTGCTGCATCAAATGTCTACGCATAGAAGAGACATTTAAGAAGTGACAACTACCTGCGAGCCGATGTGAGCGTGACGAAGAGGCATTGATAGTGATCTTAGGTTGGTTTCAGCGATCGAAGGCACTGTTTAAAATTAGGAACTGATATTTTTCAAGTTGATGAGCTAGAACTATTCAACGAAGTAATATCGTCACACTAAAGAAAGTTTCATACTATCACCATCTCGAGTCAGAAAAAAGAACTATTCATACCCGATTTTTTGAGCAATCACGATTGCTTATTGCTTTAATTTGACTGTTTTGATGTCCTATGGCTTTATTTTCCCGCCAGCACCGTCTGCAGCATCACCCCCGACCGGCCGCCTCGCAATGCTGCTCCTATAGCGAAAACCGTCTCCAGTTTGCGTCAATATTCTACACTTACACGCATACATACACGCACCTACACAGACACACAAACACATACATACACCTACACACATACACAAACACATACACACACTCAAGCACACACACGCATACATACAAACACTTACACATACACGCACACCCACACACAACTACCCACACACTCATGCCTGAGCACAAACACATATGCCTACACAAACATACACATCCCCCCCCCCCCACACACAAACACTCATACACACAACTACTTACACATTCATACCTGCACACAGACACAAACACACATGCCTACACACACATACACACACCCCTACAAACAAACACACACATCCCCACACACGCACTTATAAACACAAACGCCTGCATGCACACACAGGCTCTTGATTGCGAAAAACATAATTTGAATTCAAGAGGTCAAAATTCAAATTATTTTCATGTTTTTTTTTTTTTTCCTTCGCTCGTTTTTTACATTTAATTTTTCAAAATAAATATCAATCATCTAATATTCTCAAGCATCATTATCACGTATGAAAATCGCCTTTTTCTCGCGGTACGTGGTTTTTACATAGCACAACATGATTTTTACATGTAATTACACAATTTCATTTTTCTGCATTTCAAGTTCAGCTTTCTGAAAGAAATACCAAATTCAGAAAATGAACTAACGTTGCTTTTTTTTAAATTTTTCAATAAAGATGCGCTTTATTTGGTGACAGAAATTGATGTTTTAAATTGATGTTTTAGTTGATTATCTCTCTCAATTTGCGTTTCTTTGTAATATTTAATTAATTCATAGCCGCTATTGCTTTGTGACATTGATTTCTTTCATTCTAAAACTGCTTTACTGGCCCTTGTTTAATGTATAAAGTCAATTTTCATATTTAATACGTTCGAAATATAATTAACGAATGGCGAAACAGCCCACGGAAAATTTAATTAAATGGTTTTCTGTTTCAATTAATTAATATTTCTGAGTAACGTATTATATAATCGTTTTCGAAATTGTTTTCCATAGGTTGTTTTCTTCTCCCAGCATATTATGTGCATTTTTCTGAGCAATCGTAAATTGCTTTTTATCATCACTCGTTCAAAGTTGATGTTGCTCTGATTTTTCAGATTTCCATGACGTTGGTTCTTAATATTTATTTAGAGGGAGAAATTTTTGTTCTCATAGTTAGAAATTCTCAGCGGTTTTATTTTATTCATTTTTTTTCAGGACATATCTCGAGCAGATTTTATTTTCAAAAGGTAGTTTTTATGCAAAATTTCATTTTTTCAGGACCTGTTACCTATGCAGATGAACAGTAACCTATGCCTTAAACATTAAAACATCATCTATCTATAAAATTGCCATCTTACCAATTTTCCTTCTTTAAGATTGATAAGAAATAAAAATATAAGTTGAGTTATTTTGGGGTCTTTGAGTTAGCGGTGCTCATTAAGGGCACGGGGTAGGGGATCATGAAAAATACTGCACTATTGATTTTTAGCGGATGTTTTTAGGATTAATTTTGTTCTGGTGTTACTGTGGCTGCACATAATTTGAGGGGGGGGGGGGGGTAGGTGTACGAATATTGCCCTTGCGGGGCTTTTCTGCTTTAGTAGTTAAGTACTTCGCATCCTCTTTTTTTTTAATAAAATCAATTTCTAATGAATGGTACTCTTTAATATAGTGTAATACCAAATGACTACAAAAAAATTATGTCCTCCTCAGAAGAAATAATACTATACGCAATGAAGCTAAAATATTTTTCGGAAATAAACGAAAATATACAAATAGATGGTGATTTGAGACAGTCAGAGATTCGCTTTGCTCCAGGATAAAATTCGGAAGAAAGATGAAGTGAGAATGCTCCAGACTTAACCCAGCGGACGCGTTAGGGCAGTTGTATTGCTGGAAGTTATTTCCAACTGTTTCCGGCCGCCGAGTTGGAAGAGAAATCGAACCGGACCTGATGCAGCGGACATTTCACTAGTGCTTAGTTGAGGAAATCAGACCGCAGATACTATCCGAGGTAGAACTCAGCTCGGAGCTATTTCGATTCTTAGCATGATTATTGCGGCTTTTACGATCCGAAAACATATGCAACTGCCTCTTTTTTCCTGTTTCAAGCGCTTTTGCTTACTAAAGAAGTACCAATTTCAGAATGTTTTTTTTTTTTTTTTTAACGGAGCTGCGTTACAGCCATTACCTTTTGTACAACTAGAGAGTTTCCCGGAAATAGCATCCATTTTTTTCATGTCTAAGAATGCACTCCCTAATTTCAAAATTAAATATCTCGAAAGCAGAGGTCTGTTTTGGAATGAAATAAACAGTATGTTTATTGTGAAACCCATAAAATTCATGTTCAGAAACTTGGAAATTAGTAACAAAAATTGCCAACAGTGGGCGTGGCACGCTGTAATTACAGTAGAAGTCCCAAAATTAGTGCTGCGAAGGGGTTGGACGATCATTTCTGGAGTAAAGTTAAGTACCTCAGAGAGGCAAAACTGCTGCTGAAGCACCTAACTCCTTCGCAGCACTATTTATAGGGATTCCTAATGCAATAGCCGCGTGCAGTGCCTCCTGTTGGCAATTCTTGTTACGAATTTCCAAGATTCTGTACATAATTTTTATGGGTTCCACAATAAACATGCCATTTCTTTTATTGCAATATACATCATTGTTTTCGAGATATTGCATTTTGAAATCAGGGAGGCCATTCCTGGAAACTCTGGGGAATTTTGACGTCCATTTTCTTTACCAGATGGAGGCACCTGGCCTCTATTCGAAGCGAAATCGCTCTAAGATTTTAGTTTTGCCAAGAACACTCTAAGCAAGCCAAACGAGCGCTCGGGGGAATTAACCATAATCAGGACTGTCGATTTTTTGCATTTTGAAAATTCACCGACTGAAGCCTGGACCCCGGAATCCCCTTCATCGTTAGAGACCAGTGTCTAACTACTACACCACTATGTCAGCGTGAACTAAGTTGTTTCTTTTTCTCTTTTTCCATTAGAATATCCTTTGCGAGAAACTGATCTTTTTTAGCATCACCAAGTTGACATTTGAAACTTTCGCTCGTTTTGTAGCGGATATATCTCTTTCTCTCTCTTTTTTTTTTTTTTTTCAAAACTACTCCACTGACCATTATTGCTTTATGAATAGGGCGGATTTTTCATATTTAGTACTTTCGAGTAATAACATATGGCAGTACAGCCCATACATAATTAAAAGAAGCAATGGCTTGGTTTAATTATTGATATTAATATTTCTGAGTAAGGTATTTGCATATATAATTTGTCTCACTTAAACATTTCAAAACTACTAAGAGGGGTAGGGCTTAAAATCATATGGCAATGCGGGGTCGGAAATACTTTTCAAAAACGGTACTCAGAAGCACCATCGAGAAAAGAGACCGTAAGTAAAAAATCTGTTTAATACTACGTATAAAAAAGCAAAAGGTACATGCGTCAAAGTAAGTGTTCTTCTTTTTTTTCAACTGGCTACAAGGCACACCTTATATATTCGACGCATGTAACTCCTAACAGTCGAATATCCCTGCCATGTCTCAAAGTTCTCGGGTAGGTAAAGCATTTCCAACCTCGCATTGCGAGGTGATTTCGAGTAGGAAGGAAGCATCTTAACCCTCTTAGGAGTTCTGAAATATTTAACTGTGACACCCTGTCTGATTCTTCACAATTGCTTTGAAGAGTTGTGTTCCTTTCCTAATATGTTGTATATGAGTAGCCTATTATCAAAGCCGGATAAACGTCATTTTTGTCGATTTTGAGGTAGTGGCCAATTCTGAAACTTCGAAAGTTTAGGAACACAATGCTTAACTTGTTTGATTTCATAAATGGACATTTACCACAAATTTTTATACTCAAAGTTGGTGTTAGCATCAAAATCAGACAACTGCTTGAAGAGTTAACATCAAAAGTGGACAATTGCACTTCTACCAATCAGAGTTTAAAGTTTGATCACGTGATTCGTTTTGACTTAGAGGAGGGAGATTTTCTTCGTAAACAATAATGGCGGTACGTTGGTTTTGTGCTGTGAATTTGTTGTGAGTTTTTATTTCTGCTATTGTTAAAAAACCCCAATATGGATAACGAAAGTGTTGAAACACCGAATAATAATTCCAGGAAAAGAAAACGAGATGAGAGCAAATGAAAAAGGAATGTCCAGAAGAGATTATTGTAAGTAATACCTACTTAACTCACATTTTCAAAGCGATGATGACGCGTTATTTGCTGTTCTCGAAAAACAGAATACCACGAAGTGTTTGAAAAGTTCGGAAACGTGAAAGAAATAGGTAAAGATTGGAAAGCCTACGACTGGAAGCAAGAAGCAAATTCTTATATGAAGACCGCTGGACAACTGCATTTTCAAATTAAAAAATGCAAAAGATTTATTCTGAAAAAATCAGAAAAAAAAAAAAACAATATTTTGGTTAGTGGTGAACTTGCTTACAACACCAGCACAGGAATAGCGAAAATTATCAGCAAGAGAGGTAAAAGCATTTCCCAAGTTAACCCGAAAGAAATACCATTGGGAACAAAGGTAAATAAGGCCAAATTAAAGGACGTCGACAACTTACTTAACAAACATTTCGGTATCAACTGGAAAACTTTGCCATCACTTGATTTTTACAAAGATGTTCTTACCCAAAGTGCTGAAGATTCAGACGAAGAAGACTGTGAATGTTTTAACGATGAACCTGATGAAAGCGATGACATTGTGTTATTAAACGTTTTATGAGATGACAAAAAAAAAAAAAAAATATTAAGATTTTTATTTTGATAAATTTATCAAAATAAAAATCGTTGTAATTTTTTTTTTTAAAACTTTTTAAGTTCCTTTTGATAAAGCATTTGTTTGAAAATCTATTTATAGATTTAATAAATATTTTTTAATGAGCAAAAGTTTTGTTTTTAATACCCTAAGCCTTGTTCACTAGACCAAAAACAGATGAGAAAATGGGCTTCGAACTCAAAAATGAGTTTCGAAAACGGACAAAAGACATTTTTCGGATCAAAACCGGACATAGCATTTTTCGAGGTCAAGTTTTTTATAGTTTAAAATGGGGAATTGCTCGAATTAAGGCTAGTTTGTTTTAAAATGCTCATATCTACCATTTATTAAGTTTTCAAGTCATTTGACAATGTTGGAGCAATGCTACAAAAAATCAGCTGTCCTGAAAAAAAAGTGTAAAGGCGTTTGTCCGTCTTTGATATTAGGCTACTCATATGCTTTAAATTTCAGTCAAACACTTTCTTTTACATCCAACAGATGGCGATACTTTAAATTGAGCTCGTCCACGGGATTCTTAGTTTTAGGTTTTCATTACTATTGCTCTGAGTAAATTGCTTTCAAGAGTTTTTTTCCTTTCCCACTATACCAGGTGATCCAAGGGTCAGACCTAACTTTAAAAGAGAATAATTCGAAAACGAATAAAGATAAAAAAGATGTTGTTTGCACTAAACGGAAGGGGAAAAGGCTGGTTTTTTTTTTTTTTTTTTTTTTGCAGAGAAACGGAACACAAAAATAGTTTTCCTTGTAACGAACAGATGGCGTTGTAAGATTCCTGATTTAGGATTATGGAAACAATAAAGGAGTAAAAAGAAGCAACGGCAGCCGATAGTGGCGGTCGAAGCTTTTATGCATCGAAATGCTGTCCATAGAGAAAGCTGTCCTTGTTATACTGTGCTAAGGTGCTCTAACTGTACTAAAAGAATTATGTAGAAATAAAAAGCCATAAATTGGTCAGAAATAACACTATTTCTGTTTTGTTGCCACACACAACCCTGCTTCTTTTCCATTCGTTCAATACAAACCGCATCATTTTATTATTATTTGGTTTCGAAATATTCATTTTTAAAGTTCGTCTTGACTTTTGGATCACCCTGTATAATGTAGGATTTATTTTTTCTTTCATTACTTTTGCATTCTTTCTTTACTTTCAACAGATGACACTACCTTACGTTTTGAGCCTTCTCGAGAATTTTTGTTTAATTATCAAGATTATACATTCTCCCATTCACTTTAAAGAATATTGTTTTATAATATCGATACATTACGGATGCATTGTTCTTTTATGGGTACATCCTTTAGGGGACGCTCTGTAGCATTTCAGGAGGAATTGTCCATAATGTGCCAAATGTACATTTTTTATAATATCAGGATTAGAAATTAAAAAACAACAACAACAACAACGGTTTGATAAGTTCATCCCCATCACCCACCCCTCAACATACCCCCCATTGGGAATTCAATAGAATAATAAAAATGAAAGTGTTTGTCTGATAATTCATTATGGGAATACTGATAATAATTTTGCTCAAGTGTACTCGGGTAGAATGTTATGTCGCAGACTGCTAAAGGGGTGTTTTACGAATCTTTATTTTTGTTTTACATTTTATTTATTAGGATTTCTCGAGCAAAACTTTCAATTTCTTGCTAAGATATCTTCAGTATGCAATTATTTTTAATTCCGAAATGAAACTGAACCAATATACGCTGAAAACTCATAAAGTTTTGAAAATATTGTTCGCGTTTTCCAATGTGATGCTCAAATACAGATTGTATTTGGACTATCTTTTGCGCGGATAATTGCTCTGATTCGTCTACAAGCTTCTGGGGTGCATTTATATCCAGAGAATACCATGCGTTGGTTATACAGCTTTTTAGATCTTGTTAGGTGGAAGAGGAGAGTGCTGTAGGATGCGTCTTTCAACCTTATCTCACACATTTTCTAGGGGGGTTATGATCCGGACTATGCGGTGGCCGGAGAAGGTGTTGGAAGTCGGGGAGGAATGTGTATGTGTGTGTAGGCATATGTGTTTGTGTCTGTGTGCAGGCATGAGTGTGTGGGTAATTGTGTGTAGGTGTGTGTGTATGTTTAGGTGTCTGTATAAATGCGTGTGTGTGTATGTGTTTGAGTGTGTGAATGTGTTTGTGTATGTGTTTGAGTGTGTGTTAGTGTATGCGTGTAGGTGTATGTATGTGTTTGTTTGTGTGTGTACGTGCGTGTATGTATGCATGTAAGTGTAGGATATTGATGCAACCTGGAGACGGTTTTCGCTAGAGGAGCAGCATCGTGAGGCGACGGTGATGCTGCAGGGGGCGGGGTGGGGGAAATAAAATCATAGGACATCAAAACAGTCAAATGAATGCAATAAGCAATCGTAATTGCTCAAAAAAATAAATAAATAAATAAAAAATTAATTTGAGTTTTGTCATCTTGAATTCAAATTATGTTTTTCGCAATCACGAGTGTGTGTGTATATGTAAGCGTGTGTGTTTGTGTGTGGGGCGTATGTGTGTAGGCATGTGTGTTTTTGTCTGTGTGCAGGCATGAGTGTGGGGGGTATGTGTATGTGTTTGTAGGCATATGTGTTTGTGTATGTGTGCAGGCATGAGTGTGTGGGTAGTTGTGTGTACGTGTTTGTGTATGTGTTTAGGTGTATCTATGTGTGTAGGTGTGTGCGTGTGTGTAGGTGTATGTATGTGTGTAGGTGTGTGCGTGTGTGTAGGTGTATGTATGTGCGTGTAGGTGTATGTATGCGTGTGTAGGTGTATGTATGTGTGTGTAGGTGTATATATGTATATGTGTGTAGGTCTGTGTATGTATGCGTGTAAGTGTAGGATATAGACGAAACCTGGAGACGGTTTTCGTTAGAGTGAGGAGCCGGTCGACGGTGATGCTGCGGAGGGTGCTGGTGGGAAAATAAAATCATAGGAATGCCAAAAACAGTCAAGTGAGAACAATAAGCAATCTTGATTGCTCAAAAAAAAAAAAAAAAAAAAGCAGAAATATGTAATAGTGTACAGGTGTCACTCGTATAACACGATTAATTCGTACCGTGTAGTATCGATACCGTGTCATTCGAGACTTTTTTATAAATAGTTTTTTTTTTAAACTTATTTTTAAAACTAATTAGTCATGGAGGTATTGTAAATCATGTCAATTAGTATCGTGTTGTATCGAAACTGTAATTCGTGTTATATCTAAATCGTCTTGAACGAGACTTTGAAATAATGCTAATCAAGGACTGCGTACCGTGTTATATCGAAACCAAGTCTTATGGTGAACATTTTATAATAGTTGAAATTTACGACAACATTTGAACGAAAATTAGCAACCAAAACGTACAACGACCCGCTGATTTAAAATTAGACTTGTTATAAACGGTACAACTTAACTATTATATATACCTCAAATTAAAACTATTATGAATAACAAGAAAAGCTTGATCGACTTTCTTGAGAATAAAACGCATTCTATCAGAAAAAAAAAATCTGAAATTTTCTATGGCAATAAAGTTCGTCGACGCAACAACAACGAAATAAATAAATAATTAGAATTATTCTATTTATTTTACCTTACATTTTGTTTCGACTACATTTTTGTATTTATCGTTTGCCATATTAATTTAGCTTATGTTTAATTATAATGTTATTTTCTTACAATGCATTGGAAACAAAATAATTGTCATATTTTTGTTTTTAGAACACTGATGTGAAAAATAAAGTGTTTAAATCTTAAAAGTTAGAGTTATACGGGAAAGCTAGAGCTTAGCTTTTGAGCTAGAGACAGTTTTTCGTAAAAGTTTCTTAAAGCCAAAGTAAAAACTTATAAGAGTTAATATTATACATTTTTTTACAGTGTATTGAACTAATATGATATTCCATGAAATACACCAGGCTATAGGGCGGAACTTACTGAATATGATTTTCCATTTTTTAATACTCGCGTTATTGCAAGACCGTGTTTTATTAAATTCAAGTTTTGTACCGTGTAACGTCGCAAATTTGTACCGCGTAATATAGAAACCGAGTTGTAGAAATCGTGCTTTATACGGGTGACACCTGTGCTGCCCGTACATCATCCGAGTTTTAAAATTCTATGCAATATAAAATGCAACATCCTTCTCCGACGTTTGATCCTAGTGCGTATACACGAGATAATAAAGCATGTTTTTTTATTGTATCTACCAGTTAAAAGAACTGTCTAAATGCTATAAGTTTCGAAACACTTTTTAGTCATTGAAGGAAATATGTATGATAATTGCTCATGCCCATGCGCTGGATGGTTGTATTGTAACAACCTTCTGCGCCAATACTAGACTAGAGTGAGGGTTGGCCAGCGCTTGGATGTTTCAACCACCTCGCGGGCTCTCGCGACAAAAACGACCGGATTATCGCAATGGTTCGCAAGAATTGTACTCAAAACGCATGTCTCGGTGAGGCTCCCCCCCCCCCCCCCCCTGCAGATTATCTGCTTGTACCCCTCACTGCAATGGTAATAGAAGGAGTCGTAGGATACTTGAACGGTTTATTGTACCTTATTACATATGTATTTCGGAGGAATAAATGCATGTTATTTGAAATTCCCTTGATAAAAAAGCAATTGAAATGTCCATTTTTGAGCAGAAAGACAAATCCAACGTCTATTTAGATCAAATTGGATAGATTTGTGCTTTAACATCTTTATCCGCTTACGTACCAAGACCAGAGCCGGATGAATGGGGGGGAAGCCGGAGTTCTTGCCCCGGGCGGCAACTTCAGGGGGGGGGGGGGGGAAATTCGAGTGGTGCTTCCGGAAGAAAACAAAAAGACTATTCTTAAGAAAGTCTGGAAAATACTCTAAGAAATAAATACTGATAATATGAAACTGGGAAAAAAAGAGAAAGATATGCAAAAGAAAAACGGGGCGGCAAACAGCAAGCAACTCTCTGCCTCTCTGCACAGGCGTTTTTACGTGTTGCAGAGGGGATAAGTAAGCACTTTTGATGGAACTGAACTGGAACACGTGAACTGTATTCGTCCTTGTTAAAATTAAATAAAAATCTACTAAATATTGATTGCTTCCTCGTTGATCAACTAGCTTCTGGTGTAGGCACCGTACTACATACAATGGCGGCATATTTTAGGGGGCGGCACATTTTACGATGTCAAAGTAAAGTAAAATATTGTATGCTCAAGATCATACAAGAGTTTTTCCTTTACTAATATTCTGAGGCACCCTTTGCTTAGAAACAGGGAGGGGGGGAGCAGAGCCTGTTAATGTTGCGGCATTTACAAGAGAATAAACATACTGCTCTCCATCAGGGGCACAAAAAATAGGGAGATAGTTTTGTCCCCAAATTATAAAAAAGAGAAAAAATGCTAATTTTGTTTTGTAATTTTATTATTATTCCTCAGTAGGAAGTAAAAACTTCGAAAAACGCTATTGAATATATTTTTGCTGGCATTCATTTCCAAAAGTGTACATATTCTCTTTCTTTTTTCTCTTTTGCTCTGGATACGAGGAAATTACAAAATAAAAGTGAAAACTTAGTCATAAAAATGTAATGCAAGAAGAATAAATAAGATATTCTCTCATATTTAGTCTGAAATGAAATGATCGGTGGATTAAAAAAGTAAGTTGTGGGGAATCGTGCGTCTTTGCAGGTTTTTATAATCTCCCCTATACGTTAATCAATCATAATCAATAGAATTCAGGATAAATTATAGGTTTTTCTTTTCTGCATTTGTGTATTGGGTTATAGTTTTGTAGATAATTATCATGAAATCTTGATAAGCCAACTCTTTAAAGAAACCAAGTTAGCTAATTACTTTGCAATAAAAAGACGCCGCCGTGCCCTTCTAGCCGTAACCACGCATAGAAAGTAAAAATGATTTATTTTTTTCATGCGAAAGCTACCCGGGGAATATTTGAAATTACGGGCCGACTTCCGTGACTCAGGTTTATGGGCGCGCATATAGGGGGCAAGTGGGGACTCAAGCTCCCCCCCCCCCTTGAAGCTAGAACTTTCTTGCTTTTAGTAGAACTTTCTTGTTTTTACCTTTTTTCGTTGCAAAAATGTTAAAACATTTCTTCTCCAGTTATTAATGAATAAGTAATTAAAAATGTCAAATTTTAATAACCCTAATCTGTACTGAAATCGGTTTCTATGGGGAAAATATCCTGCTAAACCTAGGGAAACATTTCTGAGCCCGCCCCACCCTCTTAAAATTTTGCATATGGGCGCCCATGCGTTAGTTTGTGTAAGTTTGAAAAGTGTTGATTTGGATTAACTAAATTCAAAATAGGTGTTCATTAAATGAAACTAGGGGGCTGCACTCAGGATCTGCACTAACTAGTAATTAACTATATGTAGTTAGTAATTATTAACTACTATTTAATGAAACAAGGGGGCTTGCTTCGCTCGACAACCCCCGATAATTTTTGGCAAATAGAAATGCTTTTGCCACTAGTATCGGAGTTGAAATAGTGCGCATAGAATAATATCAGCATAACTGCAAGAAAGCTGGTGACAAAACTAACATTGAGCACGCCTTGTCTCTCGGCAGCCCTAATTTTACAAACCCATAGTTTATGGTCCTTCAGTTAAAAAAAAAAATAATAATAACAGATAAATAAATATGATAGCTTCATGGGGGCCGCCGACATATTCACATATGTGACTTTTTAAATAAAAATTATTTTCCTGAAAATCCGAAATATGTTTGAAATAGAAAAAAAAAATTAAATACAAAGAGAGATTCAAAATATTGTGATGAATACTCAGTAGGGTGTCTAAAAAAAAAAAAAAAAGTCGATTTTTCAAGTTGTACACCCTACTATATTTTTTCCTTTTGTGTCAAAACAATTGTAAAAAAAAGTTTCATACAATTTGAACAAAGCTAACCCGTGCTGACTTGAGTCTGAAAGTGTAAGCCAGCACTTGTGTGATATGATGCAGAATTGAAAAAAAAAAAACCTTACTTTTATAAACTCGAAATTTCATGCAGATAAAACGTTGCCCCTATAGCCCCACGTGTACCACAATTCTTTTTAAATTCAGATTGAAAATATTTAGGTATCCCGCACTAGGTATAAAATTTATAATTTTCTTCAAAACATTTATTTTGTTTTCTATATTTTTTAAAAAATGAAAGGTAAAGTTAAAATTAAATTTTTCATTCTTAAATACATTATTTCTGTATTATTCATTTTCAAAAGTTTATTTGAAAATGTGTTCGCTAATAATTTTTGAATTTGATATTTTGTTAAAATTTATGTGTATTTTTTTTTAAAGATGAATAGAAAGAAATCAATTTTCTGCGGAAAATGATAAATTTCCACAGACAAATTCTAGATCTAAATATTTTTTTAAAATTGGGATAAAAATTTTTGAGCTACATGTGGGGCAGTAAGAAAAAACGCTTTATTTACGTGAAATTTCGAGTTTCTAAAAAAAAAACAAAAACGACCTAACACACAAGTGCTGGCGTACACTTTCAGACGCAAGTCGGCAAGGCTTGCTGTTGTTCAAATCATAATGAAACTCTCTTTTTTTTTTTTTTTTTTTTTGCAATTGTTTCGACATAAAACGGAAAATATCGAATTTCGTTTTTTATGGAGCACCCTAATACTCACCCCAAAAGTTCTAAATGTTAAAATGTAAAAATCACAAGGTCGTTAAAACTTAATCAAGAGATGCAGGAGGCATATTGAAAATAAAAGGAGGTGGAAAAAAGACCTAACGTATCGCAGCAAGGAACCACATCCGTTCAAAATATTAGAAGTCCTTTTCCTGAGGCTGCAGCTTGTACTTCTAGCAATAAAAATATTAGGCTGAAAATTGAAAATTTTACTATGGAAAATCCAAGCAGACGATTGGTTTTGGAAAAAGGAAAACGGGGGGGGGGGGAGGAGTTGTACCACAATATGTTTATCAATAATTTAAAAAAAAGAAAAATAGCGATGTAGCCAAAAGGAGGAAAGAGTGAGGAACTCTTCTTTTTACGTTACCCCAGAGATAGACTGTAAGTAAGTTTTAAAACTTAGGTTTTAAAAGAATTCCAGGGAAATATTCTTGAACCCCATGCTTTGCTCTAACGTCATTAAAGATGGCCTACACATGAGGATTTAGGACTGTAATTTCGAAATACTTCCAGGAAAGTGCTTTCATCATAATCCCACTCCCATCATCCAAAATCGAATAAATTTCGTCTTTTGGACTTCAATTTAAAAAAAACTTCCGCAAGTCCCCCGAACCCTTCCTCCTCCTAATATCACCAAAGATCTTCTAAAGTTTCATTGTTAAGGCTTCAATCCCGAAACCCTGACGACGGAGATCTCCCAACCCCCTCCCCCAATAGCATTACTGGAGATCATCTACGATTGTGTTAATGGAATTTCAATATCGAAAGTTGGCCAGGGGTGCACTCCAAACCTCTCTTCCCATTAAAATTACCAATAATCTTTTAAAACTGCATTTTATACTACCTAGAAAATGTTTCGGGTAAAAAAAAGGCGACTTTAATCTCGTTTTCAGTGCTCCAATTACGAAAAATTTCAGCCCGCGAGCCCATTGAAAACTCCACCTTATGTCATCGAAGATTGGCTTGAATTACGTTTTCGGAGCATGAACTTCAAGAAACTGAAGATGAACTAACTTTTAAGAAAGAGAGCCTACAATCGCGTTTTTCAGGTTTCAACTTCAAAATATTTCTAGGGATAGCCTCCGAAACTCTTATTTCCTTAACGTCGCTATACATCGTTTGAAACTGCATTTTTTGGACTACAATTTAAAAATTCTCCCGGACCCCCCTTTCCTGGAAATAATCGAGTAAAATGTACTGTTGTATTTTGGAACCTACAATTCGAAAAATTATCGAGAACCTCCTCTCCCGTCTGACACAGTATATATCTGAAACTGCATCTTTCAAACTTCAATTTCGAATAACTGCCGGGAGGGAGGCCCCCGACACCCTCTTTTTCGGGCTGAATATTATTCTTACGATTAAATTCATACTGCTGGTACTGAAGTATAGTAACATGAGCCCTGCTAAACCAGAAGCTGAATCTTCTCTCTCTCTGCATATTGAAACATGCAATTAAAGGGCTACCAAATACGTATCCCCCCCCCCCCCACAGTTTTTTTACCTAGCGCGGCCCTGCTCACCCCTTCAATTGCTACGGAGCAGATCCCAAAAATGAGTCCCCACAAGAAGATAAAAATCCTGTAATAAAAATTTTAACATTGCAGGCTGTGCCATGAACCCCTTGTAGGCACCCCTTCAAATCTTAACATTTCCCTTTCAGAAACTAATTGTATTCCTTATTCAATGGACGTTAAGATTTAGGCCTGTTCCCTTGCAGCGGAGTGTAGTGGCGAAAACTCGCAGCTTAAAAGCAATGCATTCGTATCTGAATACTAAACTCGTTTTCGAAAAAAGGGGAGAGGGAGAGAATTTTTAATTGTGTGTGTGTGTGTGTGTGCAAGTTGTGTTACACTATATATATATATATATATATATATATATATATATATATATATATATATATATATATATATATATATATATATATATATATATATATATATATATATATCGGAAAATTTCGAGATCGGGCGCTGACCATGACGAACATGTACTATATATGAATAAATTACGAACTTTCGGGACCCGAAATCATAACATTCTCAACTACTACTTCTTTATTCCATAATGGCATATGTCCTGTACCTGTTATTACACTATGCCTAAAAGTAGTGTCATAGTTATTTGGGCTAGCTATATGTTGATTTATTTTTTCTCTGTCTCCCACTAGATGGCGGTAGACGGCCTACGATATAGAAGAAATTCGCTCACATTAGTCGGTAGTCATACGACATTGGTGCAATGTGATTCCGTAAGTCATTTAACAGCACTGATAAACATATCGAATTCATTATCGAACAAGAGTTTTTTTATCTAAATTCTAAGCGTAAAACCAAAATCGTAGCAAGGCGGGAAGGAGTGAGGGGGAGGGGGGAGAAAACTATTCATTCGTAATAGCCGTTACACGTATGTACAGAGCAGTCAGAAATTACGTCTAGAGAGAGGGGATTGGGTAACCCTTCTTCGCGTTTAAAAATCTACCGTGTTAGGATTGGTAAAGGGAAAAAAATGTTAAAAGCTCTGGAGAAATTCAAAACCTTCGCTACGCCACTGCATCTTTTTACAAAAAAGAATACCAGAATTTTTTTGAAAAATACTAAGCACTTTTCATAAAGCACTCAAGAGGACAAAATAACTCTTTTGGTTCAGAAAGGACAATTGCAGTATTCTTGTAGTTTTCAAAAATTCCATGAGAACGACACCACAAACGAAGAAAAGTGCGGCACAAGTCATGAAGAGGATTTCTTATCATTATCTAGCTTTCAATCATAACTTTGAGTGTTGAAACACGCATATTTTTCTTATTGGGAAAGTTTGGTTTGAAATGACTAGAACCGCCCTTTTCTTCGTTTGTGGTTTCATTTTCTTGGAATTTTTGAAAACTACATGAATACTTAAATTGTCCTTTCTAACCCAGAAAAGTTTTGTTCTTTTGTGTGCCTTATGAAAAGTGTTAAGTATTTTTTTTAAAAAATGTGGCATTTATTCTTTTTAGTGTAAATGTATTTCGGAACTAGAATAATGTTACCGTCACGAAACTTCACCTTATTTTTTTCATATAAATGCTCCTTACTAAATGGAAAAAAACGTACAGTGGCTCCCAAAAGTGTTCGTACACTTTGAAATTTTTTAGTAAAACATAAATAATGTGACACTGAATTGGAATATGAAGTCAAATATTTTAATAAAACTCTGTAATTTTTTTCAAAATATTGACGGATCTTCTTTTTTAAATGGGTCAAAAAACGAAGGGACGGAGAAATAATGCGCCACAAAAGTCATTGTTCACTCAAATATTTTCAATCAAATTCATGACTAAAATTATCATATGACGTTTTTTATTATTTTTGCATTGTGTTGACCCTTAAAAGTCATTTGGTTTTCATTTTTCGTTTATTTATTCCTTAGCATTGTGCTCATTATTTTAAAATGGCTGTAATTCGTAAAAAACCATAAACACCATTCGAAATTTGAATTTTTTCCTCACAGTAGCGGTAAATTGGTTTGAAAAGTCTCTAAATTAGTTAATTTATTCCGTTCTATAGAAAAGTGCTTGATTAAATGTTTTTAAGAAAAGACTCGGATCGAAAACAAGGTACGAAAAGGTTCACTGGCAAAGTTAACAAAGCGTGATCGGAGATTTACACTTAAAAATTCATGAAAAATACATATTTGAGAGCTATAAAAGTTTCTGCAGAGTTAAATAAAAATTTTTACATTTAATTTTCCCCTAAAATAGTTTTCCAAGTTCTCTGATTAGTTGGATTAAATGGGACCTCCTCCCGCAAAAATTTTCTTGGCCGTGCGAAAAATTGAAAGCTTACGCTTTTCGTCGCAAAATCAATGATAAATAAGCGCAAAACGTTTTGAACTTATCTTTACGTAAAAAACGTTTTGAACAAGTCTTACTTTCAGACGAAAACGAATTCAACACATTTGGTTAAATTCTTGTATAATTGTAAATAGAAGAAAAAAAAAAGGAACTTAATCTTAAGAACTTAGTTTGACCAGTTAATCAGGACGGTGAAGGTGTTGTTGTGTGAGGATGTATATCAGTACCAGGACTTGGTAGTTTGGAACTTTTTGATGAAATAATGAATCATGCCGTTCATTTAATTACTTAAAAAACCAATTTTAAACACTTAGTCAAAAACTTGGTTACCGGAAAAAACTTTGTTTTTCATCAAGTTAACGATAAGAAGCACACGGTTTTCAACGTTTGCGTCTAGTGCCTCAAAAATGTTCCTAAAATTTAGAAAATACCCCTTCTATCTCCAGATTTGAACTTAATGTAACATATTTAGAGATATCTGGAGGTTAGATTACGAAAATACGACTTTGAAACGAAAATGGAGTTAGGAGCAGAACGACTCGAAGTGTGATTGACCGCTTACTCAGAAATTACGCATGAAAAAAAAAAGTGCGTCACGGGAAGCTCGGTAGAAGTGATAACTTTCACAATGTTAAATTATTATCATTATTTAATCCTATGAATTTAACAATTGGCTTCTGGTAGCTATAATAAGCAATGAAATTTTTGCAGTGTATGTTATCTAAAAATCTTGCAAAGACTGCATCAATTACATTTCCCTGACTTGTAGTGGCTTCTTCTGGCTTATTAATTACTTGTAATTGTAATTTGGATTGTTGAAACGATACTAAATTTTTAGCTCGATCAGAAACAAAATTAACATTAAAATCTCTGGTTAAATTTGATGGAATTGTATATTAATCTTCATTAACTAAAGCAGAGTTTTGATATCGGCCCAAAAACAATAGATTAAATGACGCGTCGTTTCTAAATATTTTGTTTATCAGAAAAACGTTCAAACTTACGAAACATTTTAGATTTATTTTGTGGTGAACGAATTAAATGTTTATTTATTTTTTTGTTTTGTTTTCTCAGCCGTCCCCAACCCCCGCGTTGCGGAGTCTTCGGGGATGAAGTTCGTTTAAAATATGTACACCTTATCACAGTTCAAAACCTTAAAAGAAACGAGATATTTTTAGTATAACTAATCGCAAAAATGTTTTTGTTTTGAAAATTAATTTAAAGATTAAGTGCTGTTTTGAATATATATTGTTTACCATGTTATTGGTATCATATTGTATTATTAAACTCACCTTTCGTTAAGAGATTGCGTTATGCTGCGATGATCGTCCATCTTCTATTAGTTTCATTACTTTTTCTACTATCACTTAACGCTTAAAACTGACCCAAAGAATAAAGAAACAAAATTTCCCCGACTATGGGCGCTTCAGTAGTATGCACGAACGAAAGGACTGCCAGACGATGTCACAAATCGGTTTACCCTCCCATAAGAAGTCACTTCAAAAAAATATTTTACCCATGAAGTTGTTTGTAATTTTAATGTTTTGCTTCGTATTCTAATAAATATTCATTGTTTAACTAAATGAAAAGCGTAATTTCAATCTGGGGTAGTAATTATTTTATTTGTACAAAGGTCAAAAACTGTCATCAGAAGAATCTACATTTCGGTATACGGTTTTTTTTTCTGAGCAAAATTTATTCTATTGTAATCTGAAATTTTAAACCTAATGCTTATATTTTCGCTTTTACTATGCATTAGTTTTCTGATCGGAGCCCTAAGTTTCAAAAACAGAAGAGAAAAAAAATCCTTACAATTTAGAAATAATTTAGCTACAGCTTGCATCAAGTTTTCGTAAAAGCAAGGAGCATTCCTATCTCATTTATCTTATTGCTTGACTTGTGTTACTTTTTGTATTTTATGTATTAATGTAATGAGTTATTTGTCTGGTTTTTCGATACAGATAATCTAGGCTGTGCCCGAACACTAATTCTTTTGGCTACCAGTCAAATGCTCGAGCCATTCAGCTCTATCAATCACAGTGCAAGTTAAACTTATAAAATTAACCGAACACCTCAGTTGGTGCTTTAAAGCAGGTTAAAAAAATAGAACTTGGGTGTATTTTTCGTCATTCGCCTGCACGATAAGCTTTAAAATAAAGGGTAAATCAAAGAAATCGATCAAGAAATAAGGAAGATCTCGCTTAGGATTAAGAAACAGGCTTCAGAAATAATACAGGGTGTACCAAAAAGAATCATCCGATTTCAAAAAATCATAACTATTCTGTTTTTCGAGCTAAAGGCGCCAACAACGTACTGTTGGAAAGAGGAAACTCTCAAGTTTTACATGGTTCCCGCTAGGTAGCGCAGCGCGTTTGAGTGAACGCCCACTTCAGTTCTAGTGAAAATGGCGTCTGGACCACAAAAAGCATTTTGTGTTCTACGTTTTTCGCAGTGTGAGTCTGTAATAACCGTTCAGCGTGACTTTCGTAATAAGTACGGTATTGATCCTCCTACATGACAGAGCATTAGACGATGGTATGAACAATTTCAAGAAACAGGTTTTCTGTGTAAAGGCAAATCGTCTGGACAAGACAGGACCAACAACAATGGATGATCTAAGGAAGCGCATAACAACAGCAGTGGAATCCGTAAGTCAGGACATGCTCGCTGCAGTGTGGGACGAGTTTCAATACCGTTTAGACATATGCCGTATATCTAAAGGTGGACATATGGAACACCTTTGAAAATGGAAGGACATATGGAAACTTTTTCAGTTTCCCTTTCATCCAAAAAAATTTGTAATTGCATATTTTTATTACTGTTCGAAATATAGACATGCCAAATCAGATGATCCTTTTTGATACACCCTATATAAGGATTATTGGTTATTTTATAAGAATAATACGACAATGATACTTATATACATATTGTTTTTTACAAATCATTTTTAGCAACGTTTAGGATTTTCTCCGAAAAGTACCCTCGAGATCTGCCTCAGGGCTGACTCGAACCTACGCCCACTGGGCGATGCCCGCGTCCTCAGGTCAAGAGACGGTGGCTACGCATATCCTGCGTTCCTAGCATTCTATATTATAATCACTTTTTTACTATATTACCGTCACTTTTTGGTTTTCGATTTTTAAAAAATTAAGTTTAATATTTTTTCAATAACTTTAATGTAGTTTTGTTGAAAATTGATTATTCATAGATCTTGTAATTAAATACCTATTCCGAAATATTAATTCTAACTATGAATAGGTTCCTATTTCATTGAAAGTCGTAGGTGTACGAACACTTTTGTGAATCACTGTATATACGTGTGTCTAAAACTTTAAGCAGTTGGCACTAAAAATTAATCGTTGTTCCTCTTTAGGATTTATTTGTTTGCTAATATAATTAAAACTATTTAAATAATTAAGGTTTCCGAAACTAATTTATGGTTCGAAACATACAAGTTACTCCTGATAAAGTCTAATATGTCTCCTTACTTAGCTCCGTTATCGATTAATAACAGTGAATAAATACTTTTCACGCTTGCTTCAGAGAAGCCTTGATTCAAAATTTTAATTATGATTACTGTTAACATTACTGTTGCAAGTCAACAAAATTTCTAATAATGGGTTATTTAAACATTTAATGGGGAAATTATATAAAATTTGCTGTTTTCCATCCTAACCGAGGCTTCAGAGAAGCCTTGATTCAAAATTTTAATTATGATTACTGTTAACATTACTGCTGCAAGTCAAAAAAATTTCTAACATGGGTTATTTAAGCATTTAATGGGGAAATTATATAAAATTTGCTGTTTTCCATCCTAACCGAAATAATAATTTATTTTAGAATATTAATTTTTCGGCTTTGAGTTGTACCTTAAGCATAATCAAAAAATTTAATGAAATCCTGAAGTCTCTAAGTGGTCTAGTTGCTGAGACATGAACAAAAGCAGGCTTAAGATTTTTCCGCGACAATCAGGCCTGGTGTAACAAAAGTACTTAAAAAAGATACAAAAAATATTTCTATTTTAACCCCACCCCGCATTAAAAGACAAAAGGTTTTTCAGATTTCAAAACAAAAATCTTTTTAGATCATTAGTTATTTTTTCATTACTCATTTATCTATTTTTTCATTTGGTTTATTTTTTTAGTGAATATTAGATGAGTTTACAGACGAAATTAAAAATGAAAACTTTCAGGAATTTTTTAACAAAAGAGCAGACATAACCCCTCTCAAAGTTTATGATAAATGCAATTGTTGGAACTTTTAATTACTAAACAATTTGATCAAAACTTTTGCGAAGCAACAGAATTTTTTCAATAATAACATATGTTCACTATGTGGACAATTTTGATTTTAAAGAATGAAATTCACTAATGGTCTTGTTTCGTTTTTCTAGTACTTCCTCGGACTTTTACTGCATCATTTCGGAAGCAACAACGATCTTTCTGAGTGGGACAGAACGCCCTTCGTAAGTTTTACGATTGACATCCCCCTCCCCCTTTTTGGCAGAAACCCAATAAAATCATTAATACATCGTACCCAGGCAAGGAAAGTGACACAACTCTAAATTTTGGAAAAATGTATAATTAATAGCTTTAAAATCTGAATTTAATGCTTTTCCTTTCAACATAACTTGCTTATCATTGTGGCGTAAAAACAATGTCGTTCTAATAATAAAGATGAAAGTCTCTCTGCCGGGATATCTGGGTCTCTGTGACGCGCATAGCGCCTAGACCGTTCTGCTGATTTTCATGAAAAATGGCAAAAAATCATTTTGGAGCATCGGGGTGTGAACCTTGAAGCGATCTTTCAAAAATTTGATTTTTTTTTTCTATGATTTTATTTTTACCACCATTGGGGGATTTAATTCCTCTGCTCCGACGAATTAGCATAACATGGATGAGCAAATGACCATAACATGGACGAGCAAATTAACTAAGAATATTGGTGGGAAATTTATCATCCAGTATTTGTAAATATACAACAGAACCAAAAGACGTTTTAATTTTTCTACTGCGGGCAAAGCCGTGCGGGTACCGCTAGTGATCAGTAAAGTTAAAATGAATCAAAAATTCATCATTTATAAGAAAAGTTTTTGAACTTTAAGAATGCATTATTAATTTAGCTGAGAAAAACTAATCTGTAAACATGATATCATAATGTTTTTGTTCGTGTTGTAATGACTAAGATGAGAGCAGTACAGTATGATATCGCGTATTACCTTGATTTTATCGATTTTTTTTTTAATTTATTTTTTTTTAGTTGTAACTTTGGTGCCTGGGTGTGATATGCAATTCATTATGAAGCATTAATACTATTCGCTCTTGAACTAAAGACAGGAGACATTTTCAATTCTATTTTTAATAATACATTTTTTTAAATGGCGAAAAATTTTAATTTGTGTTGTTAAAAAAGCTGGAAGAATGTGACACTAAACCTAATTTGCACATTCAATTAAGTGCGGAAAAGAACTCAACACTGGTATGTGTAGAAGTTTTAAACATACCCAAGGAATACGCAGCACGTGCAAGATTCCTATTTTTAGTAATTAGGGATCGTTATATTTTTCCTATGAAATCTTTTCATTCCCATTTCTCCTAGCACTTTCTACGAATTTTAACATTTAAGTACCGAGTGATCCAAAAGTCAGGATGAATTTTAAAAATGAATCTTTTGAAACCAAATACAAAGATACGGTTTGAACTAAATGGATGAAAAAAAAGGCCATATTTTGTCTTGCCACAAAAGAGAAATAGCTCTTTCGGCTACCAACAGATGACGCAATTAGATTTCTGATCGAGGATCATTCAAAACAACAAACGATATAAAAAAGGAGCAACGGCAGCAGGTAAAGGTAGTCGAAGCTTTTACGCATCGAAATGCTGTCCAGAATTGAGAAAATCCTCTTAGTTAAAACTTTTTTAAAGAATTATGGAGAAATAAAAAGGTATAGTGCCCTCTGTTGGTCGCAAGCAGAACTATTTCTGTTTCGGTGCCACACAAAACCCGGCTTCTTTTCGATTCGTTCAGTGATAAGTGCACTTTTTGAGCTTTATTTGTTTTTCAATTTTTCATTTTAAAATTCGTCAAGATCTTTAGATCACCCTGTATTTTTTTTAAATTTAGAAATTTCTTTTCGAAATAGTCTTGATAAATTTTTCCGCCCCTTGCAGTTCTTATCGCCAACCTCTATGTACACCACTGATGAACGACACAAAAATTTTATGGTAATCGTTAGCAATTTTAAACAATTCCCTCGAGTATCCCCTCTGTTAAAAGAATCGCAGCTATTTGACCAGCGCACGAGTACTCGAAGGAAGGAGTTCTTCCTATGATGTTTTGTTTTAAGTGTTTTCAATGCAAACTATATTCTGTTAAAACATTCCGAGCGCACAGCAGTGGTAAAATCACCGTCAGAGAGATTTGCGGACCGTTAAATTGCCATATTAAATATGGACCTGACCTCAGTGCTGCTGATCACAGATGCGACTCCGTAGCTGACGGTGCTATTTCTATTTATATACCGGATAACAAAAAAAGGAAAATTTAATACTGGTAGTTAAGCCACCCCGATGAAAAAATGCGTTTTGAATATGAAGTTATATGTCTTTTTTTCTTTTCCCACTGTTTCTATCTTAGTTATGAGTTTCCCATAATCTGATTTTTATTTTCTAATTTTAGGAACAATATTTATGATAAAAATAGAAACTAAACGTTGTTCTATTCAAACAATCGAATTGTATTTTGATATTTTGCGTGCAAAATTTTTATAGTATGTTTTATAGAAATTCTCTGATAATTTTAATGTATGTGGTAAAGGTGCCACGTTAACGTTGTTTCCATTTCTTGTACCATAAGCACGTCTGCGGTGGTGGAGGGGGCATGAGGGGAAAACCGCCCTCCATTTCTCTGCCTGTCGTAAAAGTCCAGAGAAGGAGTAGTTGCCGATCACGGTTGTTTTCCCCGCGATTCTTGAAGACAAACTTTCGGCAATTCGCTAGAGGCAAGGGCGTATATAAGGGAGGGGCTGCCGACCGAACATCCTCCAAAGTCTGGGAAAAATTAAATAAAGGTAGTTATCATCATTTGGTTTTAGTTTGCTCACATATGATTTTAGAACTTTTAGCTACAAAAAAATAAATAATAATAATAATAATAAATTATAGCGATAGTTATGACACATTAGATCAGGGGTTTCCGAACTGGGTGCCGAAGAGGGAAGGGATGCCGCGAAATGTCCATGCTAACAATAATATGTACTATAAAACTAGACTAGGATGCCCTGAGAAAATTCTAATTTTCAAACTGTTCCGCGAATCGTTAAAGTTTAGGAACTATGCGTTAGAGGGCATCAGGCAATTTTTAAAAGCAAATAATGTTGGGGAAAAATAACAACGTTTCCAAAAAGAAAATTTTAATTAAAACTTTTTCACAGATTCAGATTATTGCTTAGCAAATTAAGTTCCCCTCTCTTTCTTTCACTATCCCCTCCCATTAAACTCTCGTCCCCTGCAAGAAATTTTTGGAGTAGTATTGAAAGATTGATGTCCTAAAAAAGCAGTAATTTAGGCAGTTTTCGGACATCAATTTCAAACATTTCTGGACTAGGTTCCTCGAACCACCATCCTTTCATTAAGGTGGGTGCCTTTAAGATTTGAATTTTAAAAAAATTCGGAAGGAGATCCTTAACCACTCCTTACCTCTAAACGTCTCCATTCTCCAAAGACAACCTGAAATTGCGTTTACCTTTCAGGGGAGGATTCTTGAACTCTTCCTTTCCAAAGATTACCTAATGCTGGGAAAAAATCTGCATTGCTTTTAAAAACAATCTTAAAATTAAAAATAAAAAATCAAAAGTTACTTTTTTTTTTGCTGCCAAAACCAGCAGTTGATGTTTTTTAGGCAATATCTACTTCACTTTGCTATTATTTGTAATATTTCATTTTTCTTTATTGCCAGCATTGGTTCATTGATGTTGTTTTCTTTCTTTGTTAAAAAAACTAATCCGGTGTAATGGTTTAATGAACAGTTGAGCTTTTTCATATTTAGTACCATTCCAACAAAACATATAACGCTACAGCCATGCGGAATTTAATCAAGAAATTTTTTTTTGTTCCGTTTTGAAAATTTATATTTCTGGGTAATGCATGTGTTTTATTTATTTTCACAATTTCTTTCAAGAGTTGTTTATTTTTCCTAATATATTAAGAATGCTTTCTTTTTCCTTCCGACTACATTTTTAATTTACAGTCATCAGATGGCGCTGCCTTACATCTGAACCTGGTAAATGATTTTTCGGATTAAATGTTAAAACTCATATTTATGAGTGATGAGTCGGAGTGAGTCGTCAGAACTGCTTTTAGAGTTCTTTTTTCGACAAATAATTTTTTTCTTTTTTTTGTGTTTTTTTAGCAATTACGATTGCTTATTGTTCTCACTTGACTGTTTTGATGTCCTTTGATTTTATTTTCCCAACGCCACCCTCCGCAGCATCACCGTCGACCGGGTCCTCACGATGCTGATCCTATAGCGAAAGCCGTCTCCAGGTTGCATCCATGTCCTACACACACGCGCATACATACACAACTACACACACACGCACGCACACATATACACACAAGCACATAAAAACACCTACACACATACACACACAATTACATACAGACACCTACACATGCACACAAGCACATAAAAACACCTACACACATAGGCGTCGGAACCGGGGGAGCTGGGGGAGCTTGAGCTCCCCCTGGAATATATCAAACCGGCTCAGCTCCCCCGGAAAATTCTAGCACTGCAGCTTATTGCCGTACATTGATTTCCTCAAACCTGATTTCAAAAATGTGATCTGCCTTTTCTAGGAATTTCGGAATTTCCACCCAATAAGCAACAAAAGTAGGGGGCAGACGGAGTGGTCAGTGCACTTGAATTCACCTTCACCCATTTTTTACTGTTAAAACATCTCTTGATTCCACAAATGCGGAAAAGTGGGCTCAACCCCGCGGCCTGCGAAAATCAGTACCAGTACCAATATGGATTTGCTCCCCACCTTGAGCTCGTGTTTCGGCTTTCGAGAGCGGCATTGCAGTTCAGTTCATATTCTCATTAGTTTTGCATGCGGTTTTTTTGTCCAATGCGGTGGCGAATCCAGAATTTTGTCCTGGGAGCGACTGAGGTAGTTAAAATTCTTGCTGAGGTCTCCTCGTCATTACCAAAGTTTATCGATGTAAACGGAAGTGTTCTGTATCATTATCTGCTATCTAGGGGTGTTAATGACTAATGAATCTTTCTGAGTTACATTTGAAATTATCTAAAATTTGGTATTCAGTGTTAAAACTCTAAATTTTAAATGTATATTCAAAGTTTTTTCATTCGTTTAGACACATTTGTTATGCAATTTGAAGGCAAATTTTTCAATTCTTGTTAAGGATGCAAAACAATTACGCTGACAAGGTGATGTAAATGAAACAGAAGAAAAAAAAGCTGAAAGATGTTAAACAAATAGTGAAAAACAGTCAGAAAGAAGACAAAATTTTAAGAATTGATATTAAACACGAAAATTAAAGAGAGAAAGAAAGAAAAACAAGTAGCTATTATATCTACACTTTTTTCTCCTTTCCTTCTTTCAGTGAGTAAATGTATAAATATTTGGAACAGGTAGGGAAAAAGTTCAGAAATTTGAAGGGAAATTTCGGAAAACTAACACTCCTGTTATTATCGCAAATTTGTGTATCAATCTTAAGAAGAGCGAAAACAAATTAATTGATAAGGATAGAATGGATGTAGGCAGGGCCGGACTAATACTCCGTCAGTCCGTGACTCGGCACGGAGTAAAAATTTTTGAGGGGCGCAAAATCGCCAAATCAAAATGAGAAAAACATTTGCAATGAGCGACTGAAAAAAAAAAAAAAAAACCCTAAGTTCTCTGGAAAAAATACTGGCACTATCTACAAATGAAGAGGGCGCATCGCGATATCCCTTTATCTATTCTATAATCGTAGTCTGCATAAGGTTGAAGTAAAAGGTGTTAGTTCTTTTATTTATTACAGAGACTTTAAAATCATTTTAAATGAAGTAGAATAATCAGTAAAATCAACACCAGCCGGGCCGCGTCCCGAACTGAAATTTTTGGGAGGAGAGAAATTCTCTGCCGAACGGCACTCAACTTTACAGAATGATAAATTATAGATATGCACACATGTACTTACATCTCTAGTAAATAGTTACATTTAGGCATTTAAATCTTTCGATTATGTCTCCAAATTTGCAGAATCGTCAGGCAAAATTTGCCGAATTATGAAATTTTTGGAAGATCACAGTGACTTCCCATCGGAGTGCCCATACTCTCTTGGAGGGGGAAGGGGAGCGATGTAAACATCCCAGTTTTTTTAGAAAACGAGCAGTAAATTTGATTTTAATTATGTAACGAAAGGAAATCCTTCGTGGCGTTAAAGATTTAAAAGAAAAAAATAACGAAAATGACAATTTTTTCTGTAAAATTTGAGAACAAAATGCAAATGAAAAAATATATATACATATATATAGCTTTAGTAATATATCAGAGAACATCTGTACTAATAAGAAAAACAAAGAGCCGCTGAGATGAACGTTTCAAACATCTTTAAACAGGAAAAAAAAAAAAGCTACTGTAATAGGACTAACTTTCGCGAGCCGTAATTTTCACGAAAAGGAAGATAACAATGATTTCGCGAGCTGAAAATTTCGCGATTTTTTTGTAAACAGAAGCGAAAGTTGAAAAATTCGACATAAAAAGAATTTTTGCGAGGTTTAAAATTTTTGATTATGACGGGGTTGCAAAAATTAAAACCTCTCGAAAAAAGTGCTTTTACAGTATTCAGTGCAATTTGGAAACTCATGGCAAGATTTAGACTAAAAAATGTATAAAGTTATAAAATAACAAGATAGCGTCTGGGGAGCTGATGTTTTTCTGTTTCTGTTTTTCTTACTTTCATTTTTTTTTCTTACCATGAAAATCTCACAGCCAAATGCTGAAAAATGTATGTGCCGCTGAAATATGGTTCAAACAGATAAAAAATCAAAGTAGAGAAAAATGGAGAGAAGTGAGATTTAAACGATTGTTATGAAAAGACGCACCAGAAGTTGTTAAATGGTTGAAGGGAAAAAACGAAGGTTAGAACAAGAATTCTGCAGGAGATTAATGAGGCACGATATTTAAAATGAAACATAGTAGAAAATATGACCATAGTTATCACTCAAAGGTAAAAAATAAAATAATAAAAAATAAAAACACCTCCGTCCAAAACAGTGAAATATTCTACTGGGGCTGTAAGCGTTTGAATTCAAACATATTAAAATGTAAGGTAAGGGTGAAAATTGAAAATTTTAATGTTTGCATTTTTAGGACTAATTTCGAAAGAGTTCCAAGGGTTAGGGGAAATCCTAGAACCTGGTCCCTATAACATCATCAAAGATTGTCTACAGTTGTTTTCGAAACTTTATTTTTGAAAAATTTCCTAGGAAGTCTCCTCGAATCTTACCCCTTCCCCTAACGTCATCAAAGATTGCTTTTAACTTGCGTAGTTATAATTTAAATTTTGAAACGTTTTCGCGGAAGTTTTTTCGAACCTTCCCTTTCCACCATTAAAGATCAACTTTTGTTTAAACGATTTAAATTCTGAAAAATTCCGAGGGACGAGGCACTTAACCCTCTTCATCCTGACATCCCGAAGATCGTCTAAAACTAAGATTTTGGAAATTAAAACTTCTGACAATTTACTATGAAGAATACGTCAATCCCACTCCTTCTCTTAAGATGACTTACAATTACGTATTTTGGACGAAAAATGTATGTGGGATGATCCCAGACCCCATCCCGTTCCTCTACTTCAACAAGTGTTTGCCTGCCGATCGAGTGGTGTAATAATTAGGAGTTGGCATCTTACGCCTGAAAACACAGGTTCAAACCTGGCTTCAATCGGTGGATTTTCAAGATGCATAAAATAGACAGTGCTCGGATTGTATGATTTTGCGGCATGTGAAATATCCTTCGATTATTCATTTGGTTTGAAGTACTCTCGGAAAAATTAAATTCACAGCTCAGTTTTGCATT
Source organism: Uloborus diversus (assembly GCF_026930045.1). NCBI lineage: Eukaryota > Metazoa > Arthropoda > Arachnida > Araneae > Uloboridae > Uloborus > Uloborus diversus. The sequence continues at coordinate 16,500,866 of NC_072738.1, forward strand.
GTAAGAGCTCAGGTACCTCCATCTGATACGGAAACTTTGCGCCGATATTATCGTGGCACAGTGCCACATGAAAGAATGGATGCTACATCGGGAGATCGTACTAGGTCTACAAAAGTCGATGCCTCTAACACAACCTCATTATAAATAAATAAAAAAAGACAAAAATTGCTAACAACTGCATTTTTGCTTTGAAAATTTTCCTCTCTAGACGTTTCGACAACCCTTTCTTCCCCTCCTTTTTTCAAATTTTGTTTACAGAAAAATTTCGAATGGTTTAAAATTTTGTTTTGAGCCTTCAAGTTCGAAAAATTCCAAAGTAAGGTCCCTTTAACATTTCTTCTCTTCCTAATATCATCAAAGATTGTCTAAAATAACGTTTTCAGAGCTACAATTCAGAAAAATTTTAAGGTGTAACCCCTAGACCCCTTATTTATGCGAAAAGTTTACCTATGACGCAATGTTCACATTTCTCTTTTTTTTTTTTTTTTTTTGAGCAATCATGAATTGCTTATTGTTTTCACTTGACCGTTGAACGACGTCCGTCCCTTGATTTTATTTTTCTATTTAATGCAGGCGTCCACGTGCCTCGGAATCGAATTATTTATAAACGACCTTCTCAACTGTACAATTTTTTTTTTTCGCGAAAAAAGTATCCAGCACATAGCATTCAGCACATAATTTGAGTCTTGAGTTCCAATTTTCGTTACGATAAGAGCCATTAGTAGAACCCAACGAGTAGGGTCCTTTCGCAATTCGTAATTGCAAAAAACATAATCTGATTTTTAAATCTCAAAATTGAAACTATTTTATTTATTTATTTGCACATAGAAAAAGGATTAGTAATATGCATGCAACACATAAGCATAATTCTACTAATTCCAGATTCCACATATAGATAACACAAGTCCCTTTATTAGTATGCTCATATTCTAGTAAGGACTCCCACTTAAACCAGACGTTAGCCCGCTCTCTTTGAGACCGCTGTCTTATGAATGGAGAATTGGAAATCACCAGAATCAAATCTGTCAACCGATTTGAAAATTATTATTAATATTTACAATTTACATTAAATGCCAAGTTACTTTGACACATTTTCTGCGTTTGCCAAAAAATGTAAAAAAGAGCATATGTTTTTTATTTGTAGGGGGGGGGGAGGGGGGCTCTTTATACATGCAGTTCAAAAGGGGCGCAAATTTTCCTTTTGCACGGAGTGGTTCAAAAGCTAAATCCGGCCCTGATGTAGGAAATTATATATATATATTTTTAACATTAAGATGCATAGACAGAGTGTGAAAGAATTTATTTCTGGTATGGGGGTGGCTGCAGCCTCATAGCCGACCCCCCCCCCCCCCCGGATTCGACATTAGTCCAATGATCACAAAAAGAGATAATGAGCCAGTTTGGCATTTAAATATGAATAACATGGAAGGTGCTCCAGACATGACTGAAAAAAGGTTATTAAGGTTGTTTGTACTTGTTCAAATAATGTTGAACTTGTTCAAATAATTTCAACTTTCCAAATACTTACAGTGGCTCCCAAAAGTATTCGTACACTCACGATTTTTGATGAAATACGCCATTATCGATTCGTTAAAATTAATATTTTGGAACGGGTATTTAATTATAAGATCTATGGTTTATTTTTAAACAAAACTACATGAAAATTGTTCATAACGTAATAAAACTTGATTTTTAAGAAATCAATAATCAAAAAGTGCCAGAAACTTGATCTCACAAAAGTCTTCGTACACTTTGAAAAAATGTCAAAAAACTAGTGAATAATCTAACTTTTTACTAAGTTATTATTTAGTAGAATATCATGCAGTATCAGCAACAGCTTTTAAACGCCTGGGAATAGATTTCATTGTTTTTTTTTTTTTTTTTCGTTCTTTTCTTTTTTTTTTTTTTTTTTTTTTGAACAATTTCTGAGTAAGTGTTCAGCCGCACTTCGAGTCTTACTGTTTGTAATTCGTTTTCCGTTTCAATAGTGTATTTTCGTAATATATCCACCAGATATCTCCAAATATGTTCTATTAAGTTTAAATCTGGCGATTGAGGAGATATTTCTAAGCTTAATGACAATATTTGAGGCACCAAACGCAAACGTGTGCTTCTTGTCGTTATCTTGATTTAAAAAAACGAAGTTGTTTCCGATTGCCAAATTTTGGGCTAATAATTTGAAATTGTTTTTAAAAATATTTCACTGAACAGCATGATTCATCGAAAATTTTCAAACTTCCAAGTCCTGCACCCTCACACAAGAACACCTTCACCGTCCTGATTAACTGATCCCAACTAAGTTCTTTAGATTTAATTTCTCTTTTTTTTTCTATTTACAATTATGCAACAATTTAACCCAAAATGTTGAATTAATTTTTATCTTTAAGTAAGACGTTGTTCCAAAATGTTTTAAGCTTATTTATCATTGATTTTACGGCGGAAAACGTAAGCTTTCTGTTTTTCGCACGAACAAGAAAATTTCTGCAGGAAGAGATCCCATTTAATCCAGGTAATCAGAGAACTTGGCGAATAATTTTAGGGGGAAATTAAACGAAAATGTTTCATTCAATTCTGCAGAAAATTTTTCATCACTCAAAGGTGTATTTTTCATAATTTTTTTAACTATAAATCTCCGATCACGCTTTGTTAACTTTGCATTTGACATTTTCTTATACCTTGTTTTCGATCCGAATCTTGTCTTTAAAGCATTTTATCAAGCACTTCACTATAGAATGGTATAAATTAACTAATTTAGAGACATTTCAAACCAATTTACGGCTATTGAGAGAGAAAAAACATCAAATTTCGAATTGCGTTTTTGGTTTATGCGCATAGCATAAATTTCCGGAAGAGAGTCCTTAAATGCCTTGCCCTCCAACAACATGGGAGATTATGTAATATTCCGTTTTTGGGACTTCAATTTCAAAAAAATTACTGGACCCCTAACGCCAACAATATGATCCACAGTCGCGTTTTTCAGCGACTACAATTTCGAAAAAATTAAGAAGAAACCTCTGAACCTTTTCTGATTACATCATTGAAAAACGCTCTCTATTAGGACTTCAATTTTAAAAAAATTTCCAGAGTAGAGCCCTAGTACAGCCTTTTCGCGTGCCATCATTGAAGGTTGAATACAATTACGTTTTTAGGACTTCCAATTCGAAATATTGGGACGGAGATGTAAATCGTTCGAAAAATCGATCGAGGACAATCCTTCGGGTCATATTTTCACTAAAGGCAACAAATATGGTATATAATCGCGTTTTAAGACATTAATTTCGAAAAATTTTCAGGGAGGGTATTCGAACCTTTTCTCCCCTTAACATTATCAAAGATCACCTATAAGTTCGATTTTAGAACAAGAATTTTGAAAATTTTCCGGGAGAGACCCCGAAACACCTCTATTTCTACGTGCTCATCTTCGAGTACTAACCGACTCCTTTTCAAAACCAGAAGTTTAATCACCTCATTCTCTCCATAAACAATTGTATATATACAATATTCAATAAGAGATGGAAGCTTCGAAGTCAATTTTTTATGGGGAAAAACGTTTAAAAGCCCCCCCCCCAAAAAAAAATATTTTCTAGTTGCGTCTCTGCTTCTGCCCCTTAGATTCAAGACACTTCTTATACTGTGTCCCAGCTCCCCCTACTTCTACAAAGTTCCTACGCCTCTGCCTACACACATACACACACAATTGCATACAGACACCTACACATGCACACAAACACATACACACACACATACAAACATTACCCACACATTCATGCCTGCACACAGAGCTCTAAGAATGCAGTTGTAAACGAACTTTTTGGAGATGTCAGAGGGAGGAGAGATTTGAGGGCATATATCCCAGGAAAATTTTCTTGATTTGTAATCTTAGAAATGTATTCTAATTGTCTTTCGTAATATTATGCGCTCGGGTGCCCTCCCCACTCCCATTTTTCGAAATTGAAACCTTCAAAACACAAACATTGTGTCTAATAATGTTCAGAAGAGGGTGGTTCGGGGGTTCTCCGGTGGATTTTTTCTGCAATTGTAGTGCTAAAAACGGAGTTCAATACGTTCCTTTCGTGATGTGACGTGGAGGAGTGATTCGAGGGCCCGCAACAAGAAATTTTCCTAATTTGCAGTCTTAAAGATGCATTCTAATTGTCTTTGATAATGGTTGGGGAGAAGAGGTTTGGAGCGCTCCCTCTTAAATTGTAGCTGTAAAAAGAGATTTTTAGACGATTTTTGGTGATGTTAAGGGGAGGAGAGATTAAAAGGCCCATCCCAGGAAATTTTTCTAATTTATAGACTTAAAAACGCATTCTAGACTATCTTCGGTAAAGTTAGCGGTTGAAGAAATTTTGAGGGCCACTCCCAAAATTTGTTTCAAATTGCAAATGTAGACAATCCATGATTTATGAGTAACTTTTAGAGGACCAGCAATCTTTCGAAATTGAGCTCCAAAAACGTAGTTATACAAGATTTTAAATAACGTTAGGGAGGGAGGAGTTTTCCCCGGAAACATTTTGAAACTCAAGCGCTTAAAATCAAAATTTAGGCCGATCTTGAACGATGCTTGCGAAAAGGAGAGGTGGGGGACCCTCCAATGGAAATTTTTACAAGTTTTTTTTTTTAAACGCAGTTTGCAGACGATCTTTGGTAATATTTACAAGAGGAGTGGTTTTTAAGGTCCCATATTAAAAAGGAAATGAAGAATAATTACATAGACCAGTATATAAAGCCAGTTTTGTTACTATTTCTAAAACACATATGATCAGGGCCGGATTTAGACTTAACGGGATCTCAAGTCATTTCAGGTATGGGCCCCTTTTTGTAATCCGGATCACTTTGTCGGCGGCGAAAGAGGAAATGATAAAGTGTTTTTTTTTATTAATGATTATTATTATTATTTGCTCTTTATTTGTCTTTTTCCTGGGACACATAAGGTTATGCTCTCTTTTCTTTCTTTCTTTCTTTCTTTTTTTTTTTTTTGTGTGTGTTTTTTTAATGTTGTTTGCCAGACTTTTTGGATCTCCCTAAAGAAGGGGAATAGCATCGAGAGAATGAATTTGGAGCTCCCAATTTAAGGGTTCCTAGGGTTCCCCCAGAGGGAATTATGAAAAAAAAAAAAAAAAAAAAAGAAGTAAAATTCTGCAGTTTCAAGCCGTATAAAGGAAGATTGGAATAAAAAATATTCGGGGGGAAAATAGGCAAACAAAACATTTTTTTAAATCATGTACTCTTGCAAGTTGAGATAATACACAGTAAATTTGTTTTAGGAGTCGACAAATCGATGAAGCAGTCGACAAAGAGATAGAGCGAGGGAGGAGAAAGGATAATGCGTTGTTACTTGCTCTCACGGACTTTCGATACAGTTAGTTTTTAATCACCTCTGCAACCCATCTACAAAATGCTTTAAAAGAAATAGGGTACAGACTTTGAAAATAGGTGGCAAGAGAGTAACATACTGCCTATTTGAACAATTCATAATTTATACGCTTAGTAAGAAATAAAATTGAAGCATACTTTGACGAACGTACATTGAAGCACACACTGAATTTAACATATTTTGGCACTACTCCTCCTTATCAACTCCAATTTGTTAGAAATTTTAAAATTCAAGGCTTGTAGCCACATTTTTGCAAAATTTCACGCATTTGAAAATGAAATTGATTTTTTTTTCAAGTATTTTCATTTATTTTAGGAGCGACAACTCGCACAATTTTTCGTTATAAGCAATAGTTTTCAACTAAAATGTAAATTCGGCCCTGAAAATGGTAGTATAAATAACAAATGTCTCAAAAAAAAAAAAGAATTTTACAAATTAAAAGCGGTAATGGATAATTAAAGTCAAAGTTTTAGAAATAAGTAATTTTTTTAATGAACCCAACTTACCCTTCAGAATCCTTTGTTTGAATCATCAAAATGAATTTCAATTTCATTATAACTTTAAAAGGATTTTTAATTTCAGCTAAAACGTGTTACAAATGACAGCATCATTCTTCAGTCCTGTTGCCTCGAAACTGGAGAAAAAATAAATAGATTGCCAGTGCCCACAAGTTTCGACGCGCGAATCCCTTTTACTCACAAAGCCATAAAAAAGGAAGTGGGTGGTGTGGTACAGTCATAGAAAAAAAAAAACGAAACACTTTTAATTATTCGGCCATTATACATGCTAGAAAGGAAAGAAAGGTGTCATCCGTCTTGGTTTAAAGTCTTCTTTAAAACTACTTAGGTAAAATTTTCATAAGGGACCATATACAAAGCAAAATTAGCACCAACTTTTGATTTTCAAATAGGAACCCCTATTTTTTGCTACATAATTATGTTTAGACAGCAAAATGCAGCCAATGTGCGAAATTTTATTGAATTCTGTGCAGTAGAACAGGAGTTATTAACGAAAAACGTTTTAGGGACCGTCACCACATTGAAAACGCTTCTTTCAAGGTCACGGCTTATCAAGTGACGGAGTGTAAACAAAAAAAAGTTCGAGATTATCCAGCTCAATGCATGATTTTTTTGAGTTCTCTTTTTTTCCGTAATTCGATACTTTTTGGCCGATAATGAGCTCCAAAAAGCAATTTACGGTCGAAAACTTAAAAAAAAAAAAAAAAAAAAAGTTAAAATATTTATAGACATTTGTCTATCTGGATTAACCTAAGAAAGACGGATGGGGATTGGCTGGTCCATCGTATAGATCGTTGTTTAATAAATCGAGTAATGACAAATTAAAAGTAATGGAACTTTTTGACTTTTTCTAATATGAACCTATTAGATTGCTTATATAATCATTCAAACCTCATAGAAATGTAAATATCCAACCTTATACCTAGAATCATGATGTGAATATGTTTCATAAATGTATTTCACCTATGTTACTGGTTTATTTTGGAATAAATAGAAAGTTTTTGATGTAAAATGGAGTTGCGCGTTTTTAGTTTCGCAGAACATCGGCAGAAGTTTGGGCCATCGTACACAAAAATATAAAAAAATATACCGCACAACGTGGGAAGACGCAGCATTAAATAGATTGGAGACACGAGCGAAGCAAGGTCCATTTATTCCATGAAAAGTTTCTCTAAATACATAAAATGAACGAAGTAACAATCTAAAAAATAAAACAGAAACAGGAGAATATAAATACCCGTTAATGAGCAAACCGTTCATACTCGAACTTTATTTGGGAAAAATTTGGTTATTTGAATTAACACAGTGGACAAACACAGTAATTGTTTTTGCGGCTTTTTTGTAATCAAAAAACGAGAATTTGTTTAAAATCTAAATTTGATGCGCAAGATCATAATGCGTGGTATTAATTAAAAAGCATAACACAATTGGCAGTTTTAATTAAACATGTAATTGCTCTTAAAAGCAATTTAGGAAAGTAATTTCCCAATGCTGTTTCTAGCAACGAGATTCGAGATGGTCCAACCCGTAATTTAAAAAGACAAAAGTTATGTTATCTTAAACCAAGGTGAACCAAAATTAGACTTCTTGTCATTTCTCTAATTTCGTAAATTTGCTCTTGCAAACAAAGCTTATCATTATTTAATTTTGTATCGCGCACCATATACTTGTAGACAAACATTTTCCATAGTATCGGGCCTTAGACTGTCGCACCTGTAGCAAAACTACACGCAGCGTACCCGACAGTCGATTTAAGCGATCCAGAGACTACGACTTCCATCTTGCTGTGAATTTGCAAATAGGAATCGAATCAATCGGGATGGATGCAAATGATCACCTCATTGAAGCTGAGAGTGCGAATAAACTGGTAGGTAAAGTAAATTTATCTTCTGTATGTTTACGGCCTCTCACTGGTGAGATAAATTTTCTTCATCCACCAGTTTTTAGGCACTCTCAGCTTTAATGACCTGAAACCTGCTTCATTGTTCAGTTCAGCTTGGTTCAGGGCTGTTTTGCTCATTACTAGGATCCACAGCAGTCATCGAGTGGGATAACCAAATCGCAATTATATCGCAGTGAAGACGCGGGCCACATTCCATCCCGCGAAGCTGGTGTATGTGGCTCGTTGTTTGCTCTAAGAATAAGATCAGAAGGTAGAATTAGTTCCAGTGTCATAAAGTTGGAGGCGAATATTCAGATGTTGAATTCTGAAAAACATGTATTTAATAAGATAGGCATTTAGTAGTTGATAACAATAATTTGTTATAACTTTCTTTCTTTTTCCATATTTTTCCATGTTATTCAAAAAAGAAGAAAATAATTTGAAATTATATCTTTGTCTTGCGAGAATGATTTTAATGTGAAATGCACGGACAATGACAGAGAAAGTAAGTAGAAAAAAAATATTTAAATTATAATTAAGAAAAGAAAAAAACTCAACTTAATCTGACACCCATATTAATGTTTTGTTAAATATTTGACGAATTAAAAAAAAAGTTCATAATTAGCCATAACTACTACTTTCGTGCAGAATACGGGTTCAATGCACGCGGCCCACTACTGCGACTGACATATCCTCTCCTAGATCTTAACACATTGAAAATTATTCAAACACTTTACAAAAAAAAAAAAAAAAAAAATCCTAAAAACCAGCAAACTTATCTAAAAGAAAATATTACCTATTGACCCATCTGGATACTGTTAAAGAGGAAATTTCACACGGTCGGCTATTTTTCGAGTGCTTTTTCCCGATTTAGACGAGGTAATAGTTTTTCCTTTTAGCAAATTATCACCGGTAAGAGCCATTAATTCTACACTGCCTATTGCAACATGACTAGCAAGAAAATGAGGTTTTATTGTATGTTTCTATGAAAAAGTTGGTGCATGTTAATTTTTGTTTTCTGAGTTAATGTTTTACAAAAGACAATGGCTAAACGCAGAAAGAAAAAAAAAGGACAAAATTTAAGTGTAGCTTTTAATTTTAAAAGTTCTATAAAATATTCTTCTATTGGACAATGAAGTAGTGTTTCGCATTATTTACACATTGACGTTTGAACGATAGCCACAAAAAACTGAAGGTTACAATATTGTGTTGTTCTTCTGCAGAGACAGCGAATACATTTATGCATTTAAAAAAATCATAGACGTAACTCTAATGCAGAAAAACCACGTTATAATTGGTTTGCTTATTTTGTTGAACAATTTTTTTTCTTTTTTTACGAAGAAACTAACTTTCATAATTTCTATTTTAAAAAAGTATACGGTCCCCTAAAGTAGGAAAAAATGAGTTTTTAAGCATAGCGCGAAAACTACTGAATATTTTGAGCTCAAATTTTGGATTCCCTCATAAGAGCTCTTCTAGATTGTTTCTCTGTTAAAATTTAATATGGTTTCAGATCATATTTTTTTCAAAAAATATTATAATAATTCATAAAAAAATTAAATTTTCATTTTTGTTGTTGAAAAGGATGTTTTCATTATTGGGTCGATTCATATTTTGATATAAAAAAACAATCTTTGCCGTGCCCAATCTAGTTTTTGTGTTATGAGCAAAAATATCAAATTACGTTTTAACATTACGAGAGGAATTTTTCAAAACTCGATTCTGAAGTAACGGCTGGATAGAATTCAACAAAATTTTGTATACAAAGTTAAAAAAGGATGCTGATCACAAACATGTGATAAAAAAGGGGGTTCTCATTGAAAAAATTAAAGTTGATGTTCGTTTTAATATGAAGACGACCCCTTAACAACAATTTTTTAACATAATTATGTAGAACTCTTTATTCCTGAAACAACAACACCTTACACGTGTCTCTAGTGTTAACAGTCTTTGAATACGATCGAGTGTTTCGTTTTTTTTTTCTATGACTGTACAATCTACAGTTACCCTAAAGCAAAATTTACTGAAACAATCTCGACCCTTCTGCCTTCGACTTCGCTATCGGAAAAATGGCTCTCTCTTTGCATCTTTGAATGAAAAACAGCTGTTTCCGTTCCGCAAACTGCTTTTGCCGTCCCGTCCCAAGTAGTGTTCCTGTACTGGTCCCTGTGCACAGATAGTCGCGAAATGGTTATCAGCTATCATCAATGAAAGGGCTAATGAGGTGGGGTGCTAATCGATTGCTTAATCCGGCGCCGAGTGCGTGGTGACCCGATCCACGGGCAGGGTATTTCCACAAGGGAAGGGAAAAAAAGCTTTCGTCATGTACGAGTCGACGGTCTTTTAAAAAAGAAGACGACGGACTTCCTAAGGTTTTTGCAAAGATTTGAAATCCGTTTACAAAAATGAGTGAACCAATTTTAGATTTTCCAACGTCGCCCAGAGGTTTGATTTCGCATCCTCTAGGCGACAGATTTTTTTCACTAGGCGACATTGGTGTCGCGTAGTTCCTATGTTAAAAAATGCTCTGTACCACCACACACGCCTACATACACACACTCGTGATTGCGAAAAACATAATTTGAATTCAAGATGTCAAAATTCAAATAAATTTTTTTATTTATTTATTTTTTTTCAGCAGTAGCGATTTCCAATTGTTTTCATTTGAGCGTCTGTGGCGTTGTGGTTCTTTTTCAGCTTGGGCCAGGGGCCTCTGCAGGTACGGTTCCTCTGGAGCTCCCGGAATCAGTTTCTACTGGGCGGGGGCCTCCATTTTCCTACACACACACACCCACACGCGACTTTACACACATACACACACAGGTCTATGCACTACACATACACAAGTCTACACACGCACGCACGCCTACACACACATGCATACAGACACAGCTATAAACTGCAACTGCCCAGGAGGGCAGGCTGGAGGGACAGGAGCCGTTTCTAGAAACATAGTAGGGTCCTGTCGCAACTCGTGATTGCGAAGCACGTAATTTAAATTCAAAATGTCAGAATTCAAATTAATTTTTTTAAATATTTTTTTTAAATATTTTTCTTCACTTCCGATCATTGCAATTTCACTAGTTACAACACATGACACTAATTTATATTTTGTGTCACATTTATGAAATTATATGATTTAAAATTGAAAAATTAATGTTTTTTCTGAGTAATGCATGCATGCAATGTTTTTCCTGTTATTCAATTTCGGAAAAGTGTTGTTTAGATAATTAATAAATTCCTCCATAATTTCTCGACGCATTATTTTCGCTTCCCATTGCGATTTTCCGTTGACGTTACACACATCGCACTACTTACCGTATTTAACCATTTCAAAAGATCCCTTTGATTTCAATAACTTAAATAATATTTTTGAGGAACGTCTTCACATCTGCTTTTGAGAGTTGCACCTAATGTATAATCGAAGCATAGGCATTATGTACTTTTATAATTCCGTTCTTTCTTTAACTCTCAATAGATGGTGCTGCTTTGCATATAGCACTTCCCATAAGAGATTCTTTGTTTAATTGTGGAAAATAATATTTCTGTGTCATTATTTATTTCAACCACTGAGTTCCTATTAAGAAACATACTGATCATTGAATTGAGTTTTTCAGCTGATGAAAATCCTAGTAGTGCTGTTGAGGCAATAAGGAGAATGCAATGCTAAATGAAATTATTATATCAGTAATGTATTAAAAGTTAAAAGCAACAATCTTGAAAGCAATTGAGAAGACGTATAAAAATTTAAGCATTACTGAGAAATATTAATTTCAAGAATTGAACGAAAAAAGACTCTCCATTTCGTGTAAGATAACGCCATCTCTTGAGCGTCGAAGAAAGGAGGAGATTATGAGAGAACAAAATGCATCGATAATGTACTGTTAGGAACAACCTTAATGAAAGTACATGCATAACCTTTTATTAAAATATTGATTTTATTTAAGGGGTCACAGTACGTTTCGAACATTTTTTTTAAATTTATGAATATTGTGTTTTTCTTTGAAATCATAACATGCATACTCATTTCGCAACCAATAATTTATTTTCAAAATCTTAAAATATTACCCACATTTTTTAATAATTCAAAACATTCAGGGAAATTTCAAATCAATCCCAAAGGCTTTTTTGTTTATGCACTTATTTAAAAAAAAGATATTTGCTAAGCAATCACAATATTCATCTCTAAAAGTCTGTGCATTCATTTGTTTAATATATATGTATTGGAACATTTTCTGTGATTAATTATGCAAAAAATTGTAATTTTTTTTAAAGAATTTTGTTTTTAAAGGTATAACATGCTCTAAACATTTGAGTAATTTAGAAAATGCTTATCCAATGAACAGTTTTGTTAAATATATTATCCTGACTGAAAAAAGTATTACTTTAAAGCTGCATCTTTAATAGAAAAAAAATCCTTTGGGATTCTAATGACATGAAAACACAAAAAAAAAAAAAAAAAAAAAAAGATTACCGAGAAAAGGCAATTTAAACTTTTTCTTTTGCATAAGAACACATAGCGAGCATGACCTAAAACAAATCATAATTTTTTAAATATTTGAACTAAAGCGATGAAACTTTTTCCCTGTGTTTGGAATAATTTGTAGTTTTGAAGTAAGCAGTAAAATATTTTTTGATCGTTTGATCATTTTTGAGGTACTGTAATTCTTAACAAAACCAAAGAATTTCTTAAAAAGATCGGGTTTAATTTTTAAGATGGCGAAACGTCACAGGAAGAATGGAATAGCAAAGAAGAAGAAATAAAAAATGCATCAATAGAATATTGGGAGCATAAAGAATCGCTCTGAACAGTAAATGAGAGGATGAAAACAAATTCTCATAATTCAGAAAGATTCATTTTGATAATGAAACCAAAGAATCTCTAAAAGGCTCAAAATTTAAATCCGCTTCATTTGTTGGAAGTAAAATTCAGAATAAAATCCAAAATAAGGAATTAAAAAAAGGGAAACATATTGGGTGAAAAAAATGACTTTTGAATGCAATTGTGAAGATGCATCTATGCATATGCATTATTCTGACAGCTTAGTTTTGATTATTATATAGAAAAACATTTAGTTTTTCCGCTAAAGGATTTCTAAACCTTGAACGAATGTGCACACACTAGTACATTGGAATAACTTTAAAAACCATCAAAGAGAAAACGCTAACCTTTTCCTTTTGGAAATAGAGTCAGTGTCATCCCCCCCCCCCCCCTCCGAAAGAAAGAAAAAAGCTTTCTGAATAAAACCGTGGAAATTCAACTACCCAAATTTCTGTTGATCCGCAAATGACAAAACTCATCAGCCATAGCTTTCAAAACCCAGCTCAGCGCCGACTGCACGGGAAAATTGCTTTTCTGGCTGCGCTGCCCCTGTTACATTCCTAAATTTTCCTCCAAAAAACAACTCATAGCTCATTTGAATAAGTTCGCAGGCTGAGATGAACTAAAGGAACTAATTTTCCAAATTGATCTGTAACTTCCATCTCTAGCCGGGAGTGGCATTCACACAGAATTCTCTTCCTAAAACCTTGATGCTCATAGTGCAAGCACCCAGGTGTGCCCCCAAGTGTGGGATTATTTATCCTTCGTACTAATCCTCTTCTAGCTGTCGCGAGGAGGATTTCTTACAAAGCAATAAAAAACTGTGGTTACCAAACGGTACCGTTCTCTCTAAAAACTAATAACTTTGATGTCATACTAAAAACTGGCAGTTCGCTCTTTGACCATCAATTGTTAATCCTGCCGTTTTTCTAGTTTTGAAATATCAAATCTTACTGCGGAGACAGGGGGGTATATGGCAAAGAAAAATAGCAGAAAACATGCGGACTTCGTGTCTAAAATTGAATTTTACCATTTACATTATGTAAGATTAAGCTAAAAAGTAGCAAATATGTTTGGAAGTACGAAAGCTGTTCAACTTTGACGAGGATTCTACATGTTCATTATTTTTTTAGTTCACTTTCTCGAAAGAAAAAAAAAAAGCGAATTGTAACAAAAGTGATTCAAAGCTTGATATGAAAAAAGAAAGAATTCGAGCAATTTATCAGCAAATGTAACAGAAGTAAAAAAATAGGTTAAAAAAGTATTTGAAATTGAATTAAAGAAGATGATAAGCAAAATAACCAAGTTGTTTTACGGGAATAGGGACCCCCCCCCCCTAAAAAAGAAATTCTACACATTTCTTGTGTTTGAGGATGAGAAAAAATAATTATTGATTTTTTTTTTTCATTTTAACTCTATATTTTTGGCATGGTTCATTTCAGATTCATTTTATATTTTGATAAAAGTTTTATTTGAACTTTTAGATTATTTTTAACATCTCTCTCCTTTCTGAGTAACAAATTACGTAGATTTTTTACTGATACTTCCCTCCCCCCAATATTTAAGCATTATCATGGAAAATATTAAATGCCAAAAAATAATTCGTGTTTGAAGGTAAAATGAATAAAATAAATGAATAAAGAAAACTTGAAGTTGATGTAACAAGCTTTTCGCGGTATCAAAATTTTATAGAAAAATGAAGTTGAAAATTAATTGAATATTTTACTATGATTAGTTTATGAAATTACAAGCTAGGCCATATTAACGCATGTAATAAGTAATTTATTAGAAATTATTACTTTTAAATCTTACTGAATTGTGATTCTATGATCCCCAAAAGAAAACAGTTAGTCAGTTTTTAATTGACGAAAAAATCTCTTATTCGATGTTGTTCCATTAAACATATTTGTATTTGCATCATTGGAATATCATGATCATCTGATTGTTATTCACTGGTTTTGTACTAAGGAGTTATTTAATTAGCATCTATGCATCCATCTTTAGTAAATTGTGAAGGTAGCATTAAACGTAACAAAAACGGACATCTGCATTTTACTATAAATTACTAGGTGAAAATTACCGATATTTACTGCGTTACAAGCAAAGAAACAAAAAAAAAGTGAATACAAGGTAAATTTTTTTTAAGTTTTTCGTTTATATTGCCTTTTTTAAAAAAAAAAAAAATCTTATTTTCTTCAAGCTAAAGATATTTACTATTTCTTGCAATAGAGTGTGCTGCTAACATCGTATTAAAGAAAAAAAAAAAATCATTACCTGCGTCGTAAAATATGATATGTATTGTTGTTAAAATTAACAACATGTTGTTAAAATAAAATTACACAAATGCTTAATTTAATTCATTAGGTATACATTCCATTTATCGGCATGCAAAAGATCCCTTAGGTCGTTTGACTGTGAATGCTCTTGACAAAATTAAATTCCTTTTGCAGTTTCGCATCGAAGAGAGCTCAGGTGTCTCCATCTGGTGGAAACTGGGCATCAAATTTTCCTGTGAGATTGACATCCGCGCCTTAATGGTGGCATATGCCATATCGTTGTTGGTTCGCACTTGTTCCGAAAAATGCTAAAGCCTCTAACACAGCCCCATTAGAAAGAAAACAATAATGATAAAAAACGGCAATACACCTTTTTCGGTATATAAAATTTTTTCGAACAGCTTTTACCCTTTGAGGAATAGTGACTTTACTTGAGAACACCATTTATTTCTTGCTTCTCTTTTTTTTTTTTCAGCTAACTGAAATCACTGTCAGTTGGCTGAAGAAAGAAAAAATATATATATAAAAAAATGGTTGCATCAAAGGAAGCCTCCGTCCCTCAAAGAGTTAATAGTTTGTTCAAGCTTTTAATTGATGATTAGGAATGATAATTAGAAAACGGATAAGATTGGAAATATCATTCTATTTCGTATTATCAAAAGAATATTATAAATGTAAATAAATAAAAACTAATTCAAGCTTTTTAATTGAAACCTTGTTAATATTTTCGTTAAGAGAGTTGTGAGGTTTTGCCTGAAATGTTGTTCAAATCGGGCAGGGTTACGTTATGTAACATTCATATAGTTAGACATTCGACTCCATAGATATAGATTTATTTATCCTCATATAAATAATGCCGATGATCGAGTAACCCGCGTGTTTCAACAATGAATTCGCGCCACGGCATGATATGTAATTTGATAATATGTTTTGGTAATGTTTAACATGCAGGGAAAGGCTTTATTGTGACAAGGCTGAACTCGATCCGGTAACTTAACAGTTTTACTGGTAAGACTGTGTCATCTCAGAGGAATGAAGAAACGAAAATAATGAACGCTATCTACTTGAGTTTAGAGTTAATCCACTGGTGTTAGAGTTAAAATTTCAACTATCAAAATATCACCAAACAGGCAATTGCTTCGTTCAAATGAAGAAGAGTTGAAGCAATTTGACGGGTGGCTTTCTAGTTTTCAAATAAAATGGCATAAGTATAAATGAAATATATTACAAAGCTTTAATATTTTATTAAATTATCGCATGCATTTTCCAAGTAATTTCTAGTGCAGTTTTCGTTTTCCGTTTTTCTTTTATTGTGTCCTTTTTATTAATAGAAAATATATCACTTATCACTTATTTTCAGGAGGACAGAGGTTCACCCATATTTGGAAACTTTGTATGTGATAACTTTCAGTTTAATGATAGTTTACAAACTTACAATAATTAATTTACCACTAAACATAAAATTTTTGTTAACTAATTTTAACTAATGACTCTATTAATTTCAATTACTTAATTAATTTTAGTTAATTATCATACTTTAATAATCAGTTTTAATTGGATTTATCTTATCTTGTGTAATTATCAGCTACTAATTCTGCTTTAGCATGCCTCCTATTTTGAAGTTCGTGCAACCTTGGACCCCCCCCCCCCCTTAACAAAGTTCTAGCTACGTGCCTGAATGCCAGCAAAAATATGTTCAAAAGCGTTTTTGGAAGTTTTTACTTCCTACTGAAGAGTAATAATAAAATTACAAAACAAAATTAGCATTTTTTTTTATTTGGGGACATAACTAACTCCCTACTTTTTGCGCCCATTACAGAGAGCAATATGTTTATTCGCATGTAAATGCCGTATCATTAACAGGCTCAGCCCCCTCCTTCTCTGTTTCAAAGCAAAGAGCACTTCAGAATATTTTTGAAGGAAAAACCATTGTATGGTTTTTTTTCAGCATGTTTATACACGGTGTTCCGTTTCAACCTGCAAGAACTTTATTTTCGCCACCATTAATCCTAGATGTATGCTTCCAATTGCAAAAATGTTCAAAATCACATGCAGAGTTAAGATTTTGAAAGTTTGAAGTAAAAATAAAAATAAGTCAAAAACTACAAAATTTTCACTTTTTATACGTGCCTCAGGCCCCCTAACTTATATTTAGGGAAATAATATCCATTGAAAAATTATTCCTACACAAAAAGTTTGAAATTGGTACGACCAATGTTTACCGAGATATGAAGCGCAGCGTTTTGCGACTTACAACACCTTTCACTCGCCGTCAATAACACCTTTTGGGAGAAAATATAGCGATTAACAAGTGTTTAAAATTATATATGTATATTATATGTGGTTTTTCAAATTGTTAGAGGTTTTGTAGTGTGTTTTCGCGTACCACGTCATAACGTTTGCTTTTATTTTTGAATAGGCAATGAAAAAATATAAATACCCCTGTTTTTCTTACATTGACGACCTGCCATTCTTCTGAAAGGGCAAATAAGTTCCAATCTCATCTACTGTATGGTCCCTTAAAATTTCTAACTGGAATATCTCCTTGAGTTTTCATCGCATTAATGTCTAGTTTTTTTGTGTCATTAATAGGTTTAAATTGAGATTATTTCTCTAAATATTAGTTGGGGGGACCTAGGGACAGTATAAAAAGTTAAATTTTTTTATTTTTAAATTCATTTTTATTTTCGCTTCAAACTTTCAATATCTTAACTCTGCATCTGATTTTGAACATTTTTGCATTTGGAAGTATACATCTAGGACTAACGGCTGCAAAAAAAAAAAAAAAAAAAAGGTCTTGCAGGTTAAAACGGAACACCCTGTATGGTTTTACTTTACCTTGACGTTGTAAAATGTGCCACCCCCCTAAAATATGCCACCATGGGTGGTAGCATGGTGCCTACACCAGAAGCCAGTTGATCAACGAGGAAGCATTTAAGATTTAATATATTTTTATTTAATTTTACTAAAGTCAAATCTACTTAAGTGGCTAGTGCACGTGTTTCCAGTTCAGGCCTACCAAAAGATCCGGAGCGAGGATGTCTTGACCCACCGCCTCAAGTGGGCGAAGCAATCGCTTAGACCACTCGGCCACTGAGACCCCAATTAGTAGTCTTAGTAAACAAAAAAATTTCAGGCAGTGAAAACTACCTGCATTTGTCGCGCGCAGTCCCCTCTGTAACACTTAAACGCCTGTGCAAATAGTCGCTTGCTGTTCACCGCCTCGTTTTATTGACTTCTTTTGCAAAATATGCAGCTGTTTTTGAAAATAAAGGACTCTATAAGTTAATTTCAACTGTCCACAAAAATAAAAAGAAAAAGAAAGAAAAGAAAAAAAAAAACGAGAATGCGTGAAATCTCAACTGCACATTTTTTTTTATCATACCTGTTAAGTTAAATTTTCTTAGTTTACTTGTTTTACTTTTGCATTACTTTCTTTCTCTCTCCCCCCCCCCCCCAGTTTCATATTTTCAATATTTATTTCTTAGAAGATTTTTGCAGACTTTTCAGATGTCAGATGGAAGGTCTAGCGCTCACCGAGTCAAGATGTTTATACAAAAATAGCGAAAAGGAAAACCTAAAGGGGAGAAGGTGGCCAACGGGACCGACGGGGGAAACCCTGTGATCGCGGCGTCTTCATCCCCTTCACGATCCAGATCCCCGTCTAATGAGTCGAAACCAGATTCGTATTACAGCTTACGTTCGAAGTCTTTCTACATTTCCAGCTTTCCCATGGACAGTAAGATGGAAGAGTGCCCATCACTAAAAGATTATGCAAAAGGATTGAAACTCAACGTGATAGGCATAGAAGAGAAAATCCAAGAAGTTGATCACATCGAATGACTTTAAGAAACGAAAAGCAAACTACGACAGGCAAGAAAATTGTTGAATAACTCCAACCTCGAGTCAATCTCTCGTTCGGATGTCTACATACTAAGGACAATCGTCGCCAGGGAAAATACCTGCCTACATAGAATAAATGTAATGACCTACCAGGAGAATCAAAGAAAATTCAAGACGAAATCACGGAATCCAGGCCATACGAGAAACCGAGAAAGGGAAAAAGTAAGCCAGTCGTTTTTATCAACGCTACCGACCTTAAGATGATTATGGACGAGATCAGGAAAAAGAACCCGGAAGAGAAGTTTAAAGTCCTCATCAGAAAAGAAGAAACGATCACCATGCCCATCTTCGGATTCAAGACGGAAGTTGAAAACTATGCTTAGGACCATAACATCGACATCCACGCTCAGACCATCGGCCACACCCCTCCTACCCGTGTTGTCATAATAGGTGTCCCAACCAATATGGACAAGGAGGAAATCATCACAGCCTTTCACAGAAAAACCGTGACGTCCACGTCCTACTTGTTCGGTCAGTTCATAAACAGAAAGGGACCCCTCCCGATCTTCTGTGTGAACTTAAAGCGACCTGAAAGCGAAGAAGACGACATTTTCAGCCTGCGGATTAAAAGTCCAGGACTTTATTACCCATGTCGAGAAGTTTAGACCCCGCCGATGACCATTTCTATGTTTTCGCTGCCAGCGTTGGGGGACACAGATCCTACTCATTGGCATGGCCTAAAAAGATATGTCTTATGCATCGGTCCCCACCGCATTCGTGACTGCCCAAACAAAGAAAAGGAACCATCATGTGCGAACTGCCGACTTTGCAACCCGGTTTCATCTTTCAGCTGCCAGAACTTCCCCCCAGCATGCAATGAGAAGACCCAACCACCCTGACAGGACCATCAGGGGAGGAGAGCTTCCCTATACTTGGAAACGACGCCGTACGGTTGCAGCTTCTCTGCGCCCTTCGAGCGCTCGAAGCTCTCAACAAGTGAGTGATGCTCACACCCATCATTCGGCACCCTCCGTCCTGGGGGTGTACGACTATGATTGGCACCCCGAATCCCACCTGAGGAACATTCTTACAACGTACGACGGGTAAAAAGGTCATTTATACCTTGGACTTCTTCTTCGCTGGTGTTACAGCCTGTTGCAAGCCAAGACCGTTCCTTGAAGTCTTTCCCACCTAACCCTATCCGCGCAATGGCCTTCTATCGGTTCACTCCTATTACTTTTTAATCCTTTTTTACACATCCGGCCATCTTACTGGGGTTCTCCAGATGCCTTTATAACCTTTAAGATGTTAGATTCACCATACTTTATGTACATTGCGGGATTTTTAATTGACTCTTTTTTTTTTCCCTTCGCTTGTTTCGTGTATTCTATTTTTCAAAATGAATTCCAATCCTCTAATAGTCTCAAAAACTATTTCAGAACTATTGTCAATGAAAAGCGCCTTTTTCTCGCAATACGTGGTGTTACACAAGACAACATGATTATTAGATGTACTTACAAAATTCATTTTTCTGCTTTTCACGTTTTTCTGCTTGCTAGAACAGGGATTCTCAAACTTTTAGACATTGTGACCCCTTTTTAGAAGAAAATTTCTTCATGAAATTTCTTCATTTTCAAAATGAAGAAAAGAATTTTTTTTTTTAAGAATAAATTTTAAAATTGTGCAGCTTAACAATGAGAAAAAAAAATATTTTTTAAAAACAAATACTGTTTTATATTTATTTCAAAAAATGATGAATTGAAGGGCTCGGGCATTAATCTCACAAGCCACAAGGAGTGACTTTTCCATTAAATGATTTTTTTTTTCTGTTTTTTACAATATAATTCCTTAAAGAGGCGGATTCAATAAATTGGCCTCTGCTTTATCTTTGAAAACTTCTATAAATATTTTTTATAAGTTGGAAGTTGGCCTACTGAAAAATTCACATCATGTGGTACATCACATTCTTGCCCCGAGTAGTTCAATTGAAAATTATAGTTTTCTTAGTCAAGCAATTATAGTTCTTAAAAATATTTTAGTTATTATACTATTTAATTTTAGAGATCATTTAAAAATTGAATCATGAATTTGATTTCCTTCTTTTTAGGGGAAGAAAGATATGAATTTTTTTTGCATGTAAAGAAATTCTTACAAATGAAACCGAAATGTTAAATGACTCATTTAAAATTATTTCCCCAAAAAAATAGTTTCATTGCCTCCTTAAATATTTTTGATGCTTCCTTTGTGTTCTAATCGTTACGAAACAGAATAACTATATTTGAATTCAAATTCCTTTTTCTCCCCCCTCCCCCCCAGCATTAAAAAAAAATTAAATTGGGCGAGAGTTTGTTAAGTTCCGATGTCCTTGTGATTGCGACAGTTTTGGTTTTAGATAGTAGAGTTTACCAGAACCGCCAGTAGATGGAATCTCGTAGAAGTTCGAGCGATAGCGTGACAGATCTATGCAAGTTGGTCTTGGTTCTGCGAATATTCCTAAGTTTTGCAAGGACCACTTTTTTCACGCCACGACTGAAACAACAAAATCACCAAATTTGCGATTTTCATTGCTTGCGATCTGAGATGCGACCTGATTTTAGTATTGCATGAAGATAAGGCAATCTATTGGTTATCACAGTCTCATGTTGTGTAGAAAGGTTTACTCTCCTTAAGGAACTTTCAGTAGCGACTTCGAAGAAACATTAGTTACCTTTATGAAAGTTAAGGCAAATAAATTTTATAATGAGCAGATTTCATTTCAACCGCATGTAAAAACGGGATGAGGAAAATGTTTCCAATTAATTTATTAATAATGTTTTAATGAAATTATGTTTCTAAGGTTTCCTTGAAGTCGCCGCAGAAAATTTCGTAGGCAGAACAAATCTTCTCAAAGTCACGAGACTATGAAAACCAATCAGATTGCTCTATCCTGAAATTTCGCGTTTGGCGGGGCACGTTCGATGAGCAGCAATTTAAACTCAAAGAATAAAAAAAAGTAATTTACTATTACGGACTATTTTCAACCTAAACGGCCGAATTCGCAAGTAAATACGCTGAAATAATCTAAAATGTTACAACAATGTTCTTTTCGTAAAATACAGATGTTATCCCTCTTAAAAAAAGTCATCTCAACAACCTTTAGTTTTTTTTTTCTCAAATATTTGCTTCTTTGTATTTCCCGTATTTTACTTTCCCCGTATTTTTGTTTTTGTTTTTTTAGTCGAGTTCCTTGAGAAATGTAAAATCGGAGTTTCACTGTATTTTCAAAGTCGATGCTGTTTTCGAGAAACAAATACGAGAACCAAATTATCGGTGAATGGCTACAAATGTTACAAACACATTTTCTCAGCAGAAAATAAGGCGTAAATAATCCCACAAATTTGCAAAAATCCCGAAATTTCCCCCAAAAAGAAAATGGACAAATGATCGTTTTGAAAGCAGACCGAATCTTTGTTTAATGACAGTCTCAGCTTTTCCATTCTGAAAATCACTACTCATCTCGCCTATCAAGAACGCATACTTGACCGATGAGTAGATAAAACTTTCATCATAAAACTATCATTCATTCATTTTTTTGGTTCATTAGACTGCAATTCACTTCACTCACTGCAATCTACGGCATGAGAATGTTGAAATGGAATGATTTATACGTAGGTACGTATTATTAAAAACAACATAAATCTCCACTCACTCTCTATTTCAAGTTCGCTCTTGGTGCACGTCGCATACATGCTAAAGGGACACACAATCGTAACGCATAGTAATAATTTTATCTACCAGTTTTCTAATGTCAAAGATAAATACAAGAAAAAAACTGCTCAGGTAGTTGCTGTGCCTTTGCAATTTTTGGTCGTAATTCAAGTACAGTTGGATCCCGCTACAACGCGATCCGACTTACGCGAAATGGCTATTACGTGAGGTTTTCGTAAGTGAAGAATTTTTTTATTGTCGACGGGGACAAATTGCTCGCCTGCAACATGTAATTTTTTGGAAAAGTGTGGCGGAGCGTTAGAATAGGATTCGTTGACACTAAATTAGTTACTAACAAAGTTTAACTTGCCGCAAAATCAAATCGTATCATATAAAAATCATGAGAATTTTAAAAATGCTCATATTAGTTTCATAAATGTAAGAAATGGAAATAAATACCCCATTCAATGCGGTTTTCACTTTTGGTTGCTATGGGAGAAAAAGCAACTGTCAATTCCTTTTTTACTTTCTTCTATATCTAATATATAGAAAAAAGTATTGGATTCGTGCAAATTTTCGAATTTCGAATTTTGACGGATTCGAACGTTTTGAGGTGTGCTGAGTTCATTTCGACTATTTTTGGAAAATGTCTGTCTGTCTGTGTGTGTGTGTGTATGTATGTGTGTGTGTATGTATGTGTGTGTGTATGTATGTGTGTCACGTCTGTGTGTGACCAGTTTTTTGTGGCCGCTCTACAGCAAAAACTACCGCATGAAATCGAACGAAATTTGGTACACATATGTGCCCGTATGTGAACTTGTGCCCATTAGTTTTTGGCGCGAATTCCTCCAAGGGGGGTGGAGCAATGGGACGTTTTTTGAGTTACGCGTGCTTGCTATTCCTCAGGAAGTAACTAGCAGAATCAAACAAAATTTGGTCCATATGTTGCCATTAACAGGAACAGGTGCTGATTCAATTTTGGTGTCAATAACTCAAAGGGGGGTTGAGCTATAGAACGTTTTTTGTCGTCAATTGTGACTGCTGTATCTCAAGAAATAACGAACGGAATCAAACAAAATTTTTTTGAAAAGTAGCCCCTTAGTGGGTATAAGAGCTGATTTTATTTTGGTGTCAACAGCTAACTAGTATGTTGTGGCCATCACGAAACTTTCTTCTATATTTTTCTTTTTTTTTTTTTCTGATCCCTCCCCATGCTTGACGAGGAAGCAATATTCCCAACAAAAACAAAATTACACATGCAAAAACTTGACGACCATTCCAATGCATGAATTATTGCAAAAGCAAAGCAAAGAGCGAAAATTGAAAGTTATTTTAAAAGCCTTGCTTGAATTAATTACAAATATTTTATTTGTTAACAAACATAAGATGGCAACAGTTAAAAATTTTAAATCATTGAGATAATATTTCCTATCATTTCCATACAATTAAAATCACGAGAAATACGCAGACGACAATCTATTACGATTTATCTTTCTTATTGTTGCATTAATAAAAATATTTTTATTCGCAAAAAAAAAAAAAAAATCAACACCTCTTGGAGCGATCGGCGTCAAAATAGAACCAAAGCCTGTTTACATATGGATTCACATATATTCCAAATTTCAACCAGAACGTAGCATTACTTCTTGAGATAGGGCACTCAAAATGGAAAAAAAGAACGGGTGATTGCGCTACCCCCCTTTTTAGCTGTTGACACAAAAATAAAATCAGTTCTTATACCCACTAAGGGCTACTTGCCGATAAATTTTTCTTTCATTCCGTTCATTATTTCTTGAGATACAGCAGTCACAATTGACGACAAAAAACGTTCTATAGCTCAACCCCCGTTTGAGTTATTGACACCAAAATTGAATCAGCACCTGTTCCTGTTAATACCAACATATGGACCAAATTTTGTTTGATTCCGCCAGTAACTTCCTGAGGAATAGCAATCACGCGTAACTCGAAAAACGTCCCATTGCTCCACCCCCCTTGGAGGAATTCGCGCCAAAAAGTAATGGGCACAAGTTCACATAGGGACACATATGTGTACTAAATTTCGTTTGATTTCATGCGGTAGTTTTTGTTGTAGAGCGGCCACAAAAAACTGGTCACACACAGACGTGACACACATACACACACACACACACACACACACACACACACACACACATACATACACACACACAGACAGACAGACATTTTCCAAAAATGGTCGAATTGGACTCAGCACACCTAAAAACGTTCGAATCCGTCAAAATTCGAAATTCGAAAATTTGCACGAATCCAATACTTTCTTCTATATATTAGATATAGAAGAAAGTAAAAAGGGGGGTAGCGCAATCGCCCGTTCTTTTTTTCCATTGCGAGTGCCCTATCTCAAGAAGTAATGCTACGTTCTGGTTGAAATTTGGAATATATGTGAATCCATACGTAAACAGGCTTTGGTTCAATTTTGACTTCAATCGCTCCAAGAGGTGTTGATTTTTTTTTTTTTTTTTTTTTTTTTTTTTGCGAATAAAAATAGTTTTATTAATGCAACAATAAGAAAGATAAATCGTAATAGATTGTCGTCTGCGTATTTCTCGTGATTTTAATTGTATGGAAATGATCGGAAATATTATCTCAATGATTTAAAATTTTTAACTGTTGCCATCTTATGTTTGTTAATAAATAAAATATTTGTAATTAATTCAAGTAAGGCTTTTAAAGTAACTTTCAATTTTCGCTCTTTACTTTGCTTTTGCAATAATTCAGACATTGGGATGGTCGTCAAGTTTTTGCATGTGTAATTTTGTTTCTGTTAGGAATATTGCTTCCTCGTCAAGCATGGGGAGGGATCAGAAAAAGGAAAAATATAGAAGAAAGTTTCGTGATGGCCACAACATACTAGTTTAACAAAACAAGCAGAAATAAACTACTAATTGCCGCCCAACAGAATTACGTATACAAATACCAAAGGAAACTATTGCTTCTAGAATCGCCGATCTGATGTGGAGCATCTAAGTCGGATGCAGACTATTTTAAAGAGCATTAAGTTGTAGGGTAGACCGGGGCACGTTTACGCATGGGGCACGTTTATGCAGTGCTCTTTTTTCAAAACGAATCATAACTGGAGAGCCAACTGTCGAAACAGATTGATGATGCTCCCTAGCAAATATTCTCACAAGTTTTTGAGCATCAGTCGATCTTTGGAACTGATGCTCAAAGCATGCATGTGAAAAGGATAAACTGATTTTTACCAAGTTGAGTAAATTTTGTGACTATATAAAAAATATATAAAAACTAGTCGACCCGTGCGGAACTCCGCACTGTGCTTCGAATCGTTTCATAAAGTATTTCGCTCCTTAAGAATTTCAAAGGAAGAACATTATGAAGAAGAATCGAAAAAAAAGTAAGCGCAGAAGAGAAGGCATGTAATTTAAAGACATCAGTAACAAAACCTCGTTAAATACAACGTTGTGATAATTTGATCATCGCTCATCTTTTGGTCGTACATATTTTCAATTCAAACATAAATATCATTAAAAGTGTGGCTGAGCAGTGACTCGTGAAAAAGCAATAATTGTGCATGTAAAAAAACAGGTTGTGGCAAATACAGTCCTGCCCATGTGAGCATCTGACGGGGAAAAAAAGAAATATTAAAGAGATATTTATTGGCACGGATTCGGATTGGCGCCATTCTGATTAAAAGCCCGACACCCCAACAAACCTAGCAATTGCGCCTTCCTTTTCGAAAGCTATTCATTGAAGGAATGCGTAGTAAAAAACAGCAAAAAAGCTTTTTGACAAAATAATAATAATAATAATAATAATAATAAGATCATGCTTCTATGTTTTGTCATTAACCAGCATGATACGATTTAAAATTATTCGAAAAGCATGGAATTTGATTAAAGAATGACGAAGATCTCACGTAGCGGTTGAAATGAACATTCTAGAGAAGTAATAAATTAGACTGAAAATAAGTGTTTTTATCTTTGAATATTGAACTATTTCACATAGAAGGTTGCTTTATGAGTTACGGCTTAAATGCCTGCACATGTTTCTCTTTTAATCGAACACTTAAAATTCAAAACCAAAACCAGTTGAACTGAGTCCGTTTTTTAAGTGTAATTTTTCGAACGTGGACAAAATGTATTTTTTTTCAGCAGAAAGCAGAGGAGTAGAAAATGATTTCTTGCTAATGAAGTTAATAATAATTTTAATGCTTTATATCGTACTCGCGCGAATAAAAAATTAAAGGTTTACTGGGTGAAACTCGTAGTTTTAATTTGGCGTAGTATTTTTTCATTTGTACAAAAGGTCGAACACTGCTATTAGAAACATCTACATTTCAGCATACAATGAAAACGTTTTTCTGCACAAAAAGGATTTCCTCTAGGTAAATCTAATACTTTTTTATGCTCACATTATGCTGAGTGGTCTGGATGTAGTCAAAACTTAAAAAAAAGGAAGAACACTCTTCGATTAACAGTCAACTTATCCGAATGATAACTGTAGCCTGCATAAAGGAGTCGAAACACCAAGTAGCATTTCCACTGCATTTATTTTATTACGTGTGTATGTTATGAGTACATGTAATGCGTAATACTAATATAAATTTGATATTCTTTCGGAGAGCCCAAACTTGCCCGAAGTTCAGATAGTTTATAGCCGAACGCTCTGCCGAAAAAAACTTATCAATTTAACCGAACAACTAAGTCCAGTGCTTTTAACCTTTATTAAAATATGAACACACACAGAGGCTTTTTTTTTTTTTTTTTTTGAGCAATCACGATTGCTTGTTGTTCTCATTTGACCGTCTTTGGTGTCCGGGCCTTTTTCAGCCCTCACCGTCACCTGCAGGTGCGACCCCGTCCCCCGGTAGCCGCTCCTGGTCGGTGGCGTCCTAAACACATGCACGCTCATACACATATGCACTCACACACATACACACAGCGCTTTTACACACATACACACACGCCAACGTGCATACACATAGGTCTACGCACACACAAAAGCCTACACATACACATATAATACCCACGTCTCCGTTCAAGAGGAGAGGTAAACTTGGAGGGACAGGAGCCGTGTCAGAAACAAGTGAGTAGGGTAATAACCAGGTCCTGCCGCAACTCGTGATTGCGAAAAACATAAATTGAATTCAAAATTTCAGAATTCAAATTAATTTTCTTTCTTTTTTTTTTTTTTTTGCGGAAAGCGACGTAAAAAATGGAAAACTGCATTAGAACTTTGCTTTTAAAAAATGCATAAGAACTACAGGCAGCATCAAGGTTTTGAAACAGCAAGGGGCGTTTTCAAAAACTTGATTTTTCGACCGTAAGTCTATTTTTCTTCATTAGCCAGCCTGATAAGTTTTAAAATGAGAAGGGTATAATATATAAGATAAGATATTGAAGAAACATTTTTTTTATTCTTGAAAGTTTTTACAATTTCTTACCGCAGGCTGCTTGAACCGTTATGACTTAGATGGCAGCACGTGTTCATCATTTAACAGCACGGTTAAAATACAAAATAAATTGAACTATGCTCTTTTTTAAGCGTAGCTTTTCGAATGTAGTAAAAATGTGATAAGCTATTTGTTTTTTTTGCAAAAAGAAGAAAAAATATATATTTTACCCTTCAAATTGAGATAGTAATTTTTTTTATTTGTACAAAAAGTCAAAAACTCATTAGAAGTATATATATTTCAATATACGATTTATTATTTTTTTCTGAACAAAAAACAATTCTATTTTAGTCTGAAATCTTAAACCTGTTACTTATATTTTCGCTTACATTATGCTTTAATTTTCTTACCAGAGCCAAAGCTTAAAAAGAAAAAAAAAACGTACAATTCCGAAGTAATTTAACACAAAGTCACTTCAAGTTTTCATATCAGCAAGAAGCGTTTCCTTCTCATTTATTCTATTCCTTCATAGTTGTTATTCACTCAATTAAGTGTTCATGTAATGAGCGATATTTATCTAACTTTTTGTTGCAGATTGTCCGGACGTGGGCCCGAACACGCATTCTCCTGGTTACGAAGAAAACGCTCTGCCGATCAAGCTATTCAGCTCTGGCGGTCATAGCGCAAATTAAAGTTATAAGTTTAACCGAAAACCTCATCCTGGTTCTTTAAAACAGGTTTTTCGGCTGAAAAAAAAACAATTTTAAGACCATGGGTCTATTTTTCGTCAGTAGCCAGCACCATAAGCTTTAAAATAAGGCGTAAATCAAAGAAATCGGTCAAGAATTGAGGAAAATCTGGCGTAGAAACCAAAAACGGGCTACAGAAATAATATATAAGGATGCTTACATTATGCTGAGTGGTCTGGATGTAGTCAAAACTTAAAAAAAAGGAAGAACACTCTTCGATTAACAGTCAACTTATCCGAATGATAACTGTAGCCTGCATAAAGGAGTCGAAACACCAAGTAGCATTCCCACTGCATTTATTTTATTACGTTTGTATGTTATGAGTACATGTAATGCGTAATACTAATATAAATTTGATATTCTTTCGGACAGCCCAAACTTGCCCGAAGTTCAGATAGTTTATAGCCGAACGCTCTGCCGAAAAAAACTTATCAATTTAACCGAACAACTAAGTCCAGTGCTTTTAAGCTTTATTAAAATATGAACACACACACAGGCTTTTTTTTTTTTTTTTTTTTTTGAGCAATCACTATTGCTTGTTGTTCTCATTTGACCGTCTTTGGTGTCCGTGCCCTTTTCAGCCCTCACCGTCACCTGCAGGTGCGACCCCGTCCCCCGGTAGCCGCTCCTAGTTGGTGGCGTCCTAAACACATAAACGCTTATACACATACGCACTCACACACATACACACAGCGCTTTTACACCCATACACACACGCCAACGTACATACACACAGGTCTACGCACACACAAAAGCCTACACATACACATATAATTCCCACGTCTCCGTTCAAGAGGAGAGGTAAACTTGGAGGGACAGGAGCCGTGTCAGAAACAAGTGAGTAGGGTAATAACCAGGTCCTGCCGCAACTCGTGATTGCGAAAAACATAAATTGAATTCAAAATTTCAGAATTCAAATTAATTTTCTTTTTTTCTTTTTTTTTTTTTTTTTGCGGAAAGCGACGTAAAAAATGGAAAACTGCATTAGAACTTTGCTTTTAAAAAATGCATAAGAACTACAGGCAGCATCAAGGTTTTGAAACAGCAAGGGGCGTTTTCAAAAACTTTATTTTTCGACCGTAAGTCTATTTTTCTTCATTAGCCAGCCTGATAAGTTTTAAAATGAGAAGGGTATAATATATAAGATAAGATATTGAAGAAACATTTTTTTTATTCTTGAAAGTTTTTACAATTTCTAACCGCAGGCTGCTTGAACCGTTATGACTTAGATGGCAGCACGTGTTCATCATTTAACAGCACGGTTAAAATACAAAATAAATTGAACTATGCTCTTTTTTAAGCGTAGCTTTTCGAATGTAGTAAAAATGTGATAAGTTATTTGTTTTTTTGCAAAAAGAAGAAAATATATATATTTTACCCTTCAAATTGAGATAGTAATTTTTTTATTTGTACAAAGAGTCAAAAACTCATTAGAAGAATATATAGTTCAATATACGATTTATTATTTTTTTCTGAACAAAAAACAATTCTATTGTAGTCTGAAATCTTAAACCTGTTACTTATATTTTCGCTTACATTATGCTTTAATTTTCTTACCAGAGCCTAAAAAGAAAAACGTACAATTCCGAAGTAATTTAGCACAAAGTCACTTCAAGTTTTCATATCAGCAAGCAGCGTTTCCTTCTTACTTATTCTATTCCTTCATAGTTGTTATTCACTTAATTAAGGGTTCATGTAATACGCGATTTTTTTCTAATTTTTTGATGCAGATTGTCCGGACGCGGGCCCGAACACGCAATCTCCTGGTTACGAAGAGAACGCTCTGCCGATGAAGCTATTCAGCTCTGGCGGTCATAGCGCAAATTAAAGTTATAAGTTTAACCGAAAACCTCATCCTGGTTCTTTAAAACAGGTTTTTTCGGCTGAAAAAAACAATTTTTAGACCATGGGTCTATTTTTCGTCAGTAGCCAGCACCATAAGCTTTAAAATAAGGCGTAAATCAAAGAAATCGATCAAGAATTGAGGAAAATCTAGCGTAGAAACCAAAAACGGGCTACAGAAATAATATATAAGGATGCTTACATTATGCTGAGTGGTCTGGATGTAGTCAAAACTTAAAAAAAAGGAAGAACACTCTTCGATTAACAGTCAACTTATCCGAATGATAACTGTAGCCTGCATAAAGGAGTCGAAACACCAAGTAGCATTCCCACTGCATTTATTTTATTACGTTTGTATGTTATGAGTACATGTAATGCGTAATACTAATATAAATTTGATATTCTTTCGGACAGCCCAAACTTGCCCGAAGTTCAGATAGTTTATAGCCGAACGCTCTGCCGAAAAAACTTATCAATTTAACCGAACAACTAAGTCCAGTGCTTTTAAGCTTTATTAAAATATGAACACACACACAGGCTTTTTTTTTTTTTTTGAGCAATCACGATTGCTTGTTGTTCTCATTTGACCGTCTTTGGTGTCCGTGCCTTTTTCAGCCCTCACCGTCACCTGCAGGTGCGACCCCGTCCCCCGGTAGCCGCTCCTAGTCGGTGGCGTCCTAAACACATGCACGCTCATACACATACGCACTCACACACATACACACAGCGCTTTTACACCCATACACACACGCCAACGTACATACACACAGGTCTACGCACACACAAAAGCCTACACATACACATATAATTCCCACGTCTCCGTTCAAGAGGAGAGGTAAACTTGGAGGGACAGGAGCCGTGTCAGAAACAAGTGAGTAGGGTAATAACCAGGTCCTGCCGCAACTCGTGATTGCGAAAAACATAAATTGAATTCAAAATTTCAGAATTCAAATTAATTTTCTTTTTCTTTTTTTTTTTTTTTTTTGCGGAAAGCGACGTAAAAAATGGAAAACTGCATTAGAACTTTGCTTTTAAAAAATGCATAAGAACTACAGGCAGCATCAAGGTTTTGAAACAGCAAGGGGCGTTTTCAAAAACTTGATTTTTCGACCGTAAGTCTATTTTTCTTCATTAGCCAGCCTGATAAGTTTTAAAATGAGAAGGGTATAATATATAAGATAAGATATTGAAGAAACATTTTTTTTATTCTTGAAAGTTTTTACAATTTCTAACCGCAGGCTGCTTGAACCGTTATGACTTAGATGGCAGCACGTGTTCATCATTTAACAGCACGGTTAAAATACAAAATAAATTGAACTATGCTCTTTTTTAAGCGTAGCTTTTCGAATGTAGTAAAAATGTGATAAGTTATTTGTTTTTTTGCAAAAAGAAGAAAATATATATATTTTACCCTTCAAATTGAGATAGTAATTTTTTTATTTGTACAAAGAGTCAAAAACTCATTAGAAGAATATATATTTCAATATACGATTTATTATTTTTTTCTGAACAAAAAACAATTCTATTGTAGTCTGAAATCTTAAACCTGTTACTTATATTTTCGCTTACATTATGCTTTAATTTTCTTACCAGAGCCTAAAAAGAAAAACGTACAATTCCGAAGTAATTTAGCACAAAGTCACTTCAAGTTTTCATATCAGCAAGGAGCGTTTCTTTCTTACTTATTCTATTCCTTCATAGTTGTTATTCACTTAATTAAGGGTTCATGTAATACGCGATTTTTCTCTAATTTTTTGATGCAGATTGTCCGGACGCGGGCCCGACCACGCAATCTCCTGGTTACGAAGAGAACGCTCTGCCGATCAAGCTATTCAGCTCTGGCGGTCATAGCGCAAATTAAAGTTATAAGTTTAACCGAAAACCTCATCCTGGTTCTTTAAAACAGGTTTTTCGGCTGAAAAAAAACAATTTTTAGACCATGGGTCTATTTTTCGTCAGTAGCCAGCACCATAAGCTTTAAAATAAGGCGTAAATCAAAGAAATCGATCAAGAATTGAGGAAAATCTGGCGTAGAAACCGAAAACGGGCTACAGAAATAATATATAAGGATTAGCAGAATTTTATCTTTTTTTGAGAATTGTATTTGTATGAATGGAAATGTTACTAATTTCTTTGCTCGTTAAAAATAAATCCAAACTTGGCGACGGGGCAAGTTTACGCGTTCACGTTGGAGCACCTTTACGCACGTTCATTACTGTGTCTTACTTGAGGGTGTTGTGAAGGTTTATAACAACACCCTAATCTATATATATAAAAATCTCGTGTCACGATGTTTGTTCGGGGTAAACTCCGAAACTACTGAACCGATTTTTATCAAATTTCATACGTATCTGTAATTTGGTCCAACTTAAAAGATAGGATGGTTTTTATAATTTTTAATTGCAAATAAAATGTTTTTGATACATTAATAGTGTGTATTGGTTGTTTGGTTTGGTAAATTCTTAATAGATGGCGCTGTTTGTTTATTCATCCTCAAAAGTTTTATTCTTAAGTTAATTAAAATTTACAAATGACACTATGTTACGGATATTGATGGTTATCAGCAATATCGCCGTAGAAAGGAGGAGTACTGAGGCCACACTTTTCAATGTAAGTGTCAAATTCTACAAATCAAGTTGAAATTGACAACCAGCGGGTAGTTCCATACTCACCACTGTTTTTAAAAAACGTATGAGGCTAATATAAATGTCAAATTTTCCAGCTCCTTACAATCCGCTAAATACGTTGTCAAATACGTTATTTCTTATCCTTATTAGGTCGCATTGGAGGTACGAGATATGGACGGAATAATGCGTTGGGTGGATAAATGAGCAGCAACGAAGCTATCTGGCATAATTTAGTTTCTCTATATGCGAAAGAGACCCTTCTGTACAGCATCTTGCAGTACATCTTGAAAACGGTCAACGAGTATATTTTACCGAAGATATTTTCTATGAAGAGCACTTGAACCATCAAAAACAACCCTGATTTTTTTTTACATTGTCTAAAACATATGTGTTTGACCCGATTCTCAGAGATCAAATTATTTACCAATGTTCCACGCTATTTTACATGCATTGTAAACAAATCCGAAATGTCACTGATTATTTCCGTGAAATATGTTGTAATTTCACAGGTCATTAACAATTTTATTTGGAAATCAACTATCTGCTTCCAAAAGGTTCCTGAATTGCTACAAACGTCATGAATGCTCACTTCTCACTGTTGCGAAAAATATTTTAGCTCCCAGTTTAAAGATTAACTGAGCGTATTTATTAAGTATATCGGCTTAGGTCAATTACGTTCCGTTCGAACTGCCTAAAAGCTCCCAGAGAGAGTGAAAGATCCTTTGGATAATGTAGTTTTGTAGGAATCTAGGCGAGTTAGACTTACGGCACTTGCTTGCAAGTCGGTCTTACCTTTCGCCATGCTTGCGGCATTATTGTTGGAGCTTTCTTGGAAAAGTAGCGTGGTGTGAAGCTTTGTGTTCAACTTACGTAAGTTTTTCCTGACTGTCCAGTGACACCACTGGCTTGAAGCCTAGGATAATACTGAATTCATTGAAAAAGATTCCTGGATAATTTCAGGAAGGTTAATGAATTTTATAGAACTGACTTCACTACTGTCGTCGTGGTCCATTCAGATTGACGTAACTCCCAATGGGTGAAAGTGAGTCTCTGGATTCCGTAACTTTCCAAGAGTAACAAGCAAAAGGAATACTTTACGCATGCTTGCAAGTTCATCTTAGCAGTGGCTATGGTAGGAATAACGCATTTGGTACTTTCTTGGTGAGTCAAAAAATGTGACAAGCTATTACTTTTAATCTTCCTTCGATTCTCTCTAAAGATTTCAGAGAAATGATTGTCTCGAATCGAAGAGGTTTCGGAATTCTTTAGAAAGACTTCAGGATATTTTAGGAAGGTTTCTCACTTTTAGTGAGATACGTTCCTGTATTTTTGCAAGATACGTTACTAGCAAAAATTGGGCGTATTCGCTGCCCATTATTTTTCAGGACAATTCTTTTTTTTTTTTTTTACAGTGTTGAATAAAATCAAAAAATCATGGAAGCGACGCAAACAAAGAACACAACATTCACCAATCTCGGCCATATATAAAATTTAAAGCCAATACGTTGGGACAAAAACTCTATCGAAAACAAAACTGTGCATCCAGAACAAAGTGAATGTTGTTTTTACATTTGTTTTCGGTTAAACTTTCCTGGACAGACGGGAATATTAGCGGACCGTTAATTGTCGAGTGTATAATACATATCACGATGCATTGCGCGAATTGTAATTATTGGTAGCACACAATCATTGAGAGTTGCATTTTCTAATGCGGGTTTTGAATAATGAGAAACAGTATTCGTCAACTGTTTAAGATAATTTTGACGACGTAATATCCAACACAATCATCATTTCTGTCGGGAAACTATATAAATTTTATATTTGAAAATGTACTCCATAGAATTAAACAAATACTCCGATCTTCAAATTTAAGATTTTATACCAAAGATGTATAATGAAGCTTTAGTGTTGATTGAAGATTTATGCATTTCAATTTCAAATTTGTTTAGTCATTATGGTGTGATATCACCTGATCAATTGGTCAACGACTTAGTCAACACTGATTTACAACGAGAAAAAACGGTGCAATGACGCTGTCTTAGCTACACATATTTTGAATAATGAGCATTACTGACAGCTGAAAAAAAAAAAAAAAATTGTGCTGACCGTTGATGCTGAACAAGGCTGTACAGTTGTCGATAAAAACAAAGCCGTAAACATTCCAACTGAATTTTCAAATTCTCTGGATATACCAGGAATGCCACTAGACGGCTTCCGGTATAAAATTGGGTCACCAATTATTCTTTTTCACAACACCACCTAGATTATGAAACGGTTTCTTCATCAAAATTTCAAAAATTTCGACGGAAAAGTTTAAAGGTGAAATTTTTGTGTTGCCACGTAATCCATACATAGCATCATAGTTTTCAAACACATTTGGAAGGTTTCAATTTTCGATTTGTTTTGCTTTTGAAAAGACCATGTATAGATCTCAAGACCAAATAATGTCTACTTTCGGTTTGGACTAGAAACATACATGTTTCTCTCATGGGCAACTATCTGTCACGTACTCACAAGTGGGAAAGATATCACACCTATTCGTATTTGCAAAACACAGGTTAAACAGGAATATTGTGCACACTTAGTGCTTAGATAATTTTCAGTTTTCAAATAATCGAAGTCAATTTCATCTACCTCATTTATAAATTTAATTTATATATATTTTTAATTTAGTTAATGTATTTTGTTAAGAAATTATTGATTACAAACTATAGAGAAATCTGAAATGAATAAAATGAAGTGTACATTCTAAAAGTGTGTGTTGGTTTATGCTTAATTTCTACGTTCCGATATTTTACCATCAGTTTCGATATTTACTATCACTTTCAAGTTATTTTGCTTTGTTTTATGGCCGAAATCATACTTGCAAAATTTACTAAGCGTAAGTATAGCTCTTTTTCCATTGAAAATTTATTTAGTACTTACTAAATTCAATAAGTACTTAATTCAGCCTAACACGCTAATTATCAATCACATTTGTTTTAAAATGAGCTAGACTATTTTCAGCTTCACTAAAAATATTAATTAGATTCTATCGAAATATTGAGTAAAAGTACATTTTAATCCAACTACTTCGCCACAGCAACGCGTGGCTGGGTCAGCTAGTTTTGTATAAGAATTTGACTCCATTATTTTATAAAAATCGAAAAAACTTTATTTACATCACATATACTTCAAGAAGTCGTCATTTTTATTTTCTCAAGACCAAATTCGTGGAACACGATCTCGTGCGTCTTTTTCACTTTTATTAATTACGTGTTGCCATCCGGCAGTTTGTGTTAAATAGAAATAAAATAATTAAATTTAAGAATTAAAAGACATTAAAAATATGGATGAAAATATAATACTAGAGAATTATCATTACGTGGTAATAATTTTGACTGAGAAGGGCACTTCAGTACCCCCTTCCCAGTAATGATGATAATAAATGCGTTGCCGAAAGTCACGCATTAACCACGAATGACATGTCCATAATTCTTTGGGAAGTGAACTGTTCGTCCATATTTTGTCCTATATGAAGTTTCTTCATCTTTTTTACGCATTTCTTCTTCTGGTTGGTTAACATTGTCCTTGTCAGCAGACAGAAATGCTGGTTTTAGCCTGTCTACAGACACAGTGACATTTTTGCCTTCTATCATTACTTTGAACACTTTCGCGCCGCGCTTGATGACTGCATAAGGTCCGTTGTATGGCGGCTGAAGACTTTTCCGCACCCCATCATTTCTGATAAAAACATGGGTGCAAGTTTTTAAGTCTTGTGATACGAAAGGCTTAATATTAGAATGTGATTTTGTCGGTAAAGGAGCAAAATCGTGAAATATATCTCTTAGCTTCTGTATCATAGTTTCAGGGCTTTTTATAACCGAATGTTCATCGAAAAAATCTCCTGGAAGTCGAAGTGAAGTTCCATAAACAAGTTCGGCTGGTGAAACATTCAGATCCGTTTTAATTGCTGCACGGAATCCTAGGAGTATGGTGGGAAGAACTTCGGTCCATTTTTCATTTCGTCGAGCTTTTAAAGCACATTTTAATGGTCGATGCCAGTTCTCAATAAGACCATTTGATTGAGGATGGTATGGTGAAGTTCTTATTTTTTCGGCACCAATGAATCGAGTTAATTGTCGAAATAGCTCAGACTCAAAATTGACGACCTTGATCTGATGTAATTTTTTCTGGACAACCAAATCTTGAAATCCATTCAGACATCAACGTCTTAGCGACAGTTGGTGCTGTCATATCACAAATAGGATATGCTTCTGGCCATCGCGTTGCCCTATCAATTACCGTTAAGCAGTAATTCTTTCCTTCAGATTCTGGTAGTGGTCCTATTAGATCAATGTGTATATGAGCAAACCTAGATGTGTTAATATCAAATTTTCCTTCTTCAGTTTTAGTGTGCCTGAAAACCTTTGATCTTTGGCAGTTTAAACACTCTTTAACCCATACTTTGATATCCGTAGCCATTGAAGGCCAAACAAATCTCTGCTTAATAAGCTTTGTCGAACCTTTTATACCTGGGTGTGTTAAATTATGTAGGTTTAAAAAAACTTGTTTACGAAAACTTTTTATTAGAAAAGGTCGTGCTTTTCCTGTAGAAATATCACAAAATATTTCAGTTTTTGAATCAGGCATAGTAAGTAATTTTAATACTAAATTAGATTCCTTATTTTCTAAAGCAGATTTAAGTTCTAAGTCAGATTTTTGTTCAACACCTAACTTAGCGTAATCTAGCGAAGTAGGAAATTTAATTGTACTTATTCGAGAAAGGGCATCGGCTGCTTCATTTGAGCTACCTTGCAAATATTCAATGTCAGTTGTAAACTCAGAGATAAAGGATAACCATCTACTTTGCCTATTTGTGTAGGTATCTCGTTTCTTTTGAAAAGCAAATTTTATTGGTTTGTGATCAGTGTATATTATACATTCTTTCGCCTCGATGAAATGTCGAAAATATTTTACTGATTCATAAATGGCTAATAATTCCCTATCAAAAACCGAGTATTTTAACTGAGCAGTATTCAGTTTTTTTGAAAAAAATGCTATTGGTTTCAACCCTTCTTCAGTCTGCAGACTTAAGGTTGAACCAATGGAGAAATCACTAGCATCAGTGTGTAATGCTAACTGCCCATCCTGCGAGGGAAAGACCAATGCAGCGCCAATCAAACTTTGTTTAGCTTTCTCAAATGCGTCATTCAAAATTGGAGACCATTCAATAGGAGTGCTATCATTCTTTTTACATCCTCTTATTTGATCTGTTAAAGGGGTAAGCAGTCTTGCTGCATGTTTAACAAATCTTCTAAAATAATTTATTAATCCAATGAATCGTCGAAGCTCTGATATTGTTTTTGGCTTAGGATAATTTTGAATGGTTTCAACTTTTGATTTTAAAGGTTTAATTCCTTCAAAAGAAATATCATGTCCTAAAAATGATACTTCAGTTTGAGCAAAAACACTTTTGGAAATATTCACATTTAAACCATATTTGGCAAGCCTACCTAATACAATTTTCATGTGTTCTAAGTGTTCCGTTTCATTTTCGGAAAAAATTAGTATGTCGTCTAAATAAGCAACAGCGAAGTCTACATTTGAAAGTGCCTCGTTAATAAATCTTTTTAACGTATTTGCTGCACATTTTAAACCGAAATTTAAATATAAGAACTCAAAACTACCAAACGGTGTGGTAACTGCAGTTTTTTGAATATCATCTTTGAAAACTGGAATGTGAAAATATGCCCTAACAATATCGAGTTTAGAGAAAATTTTCTTGCCGTGTAAAATGTTCGTTACATCGTGTATGTGTGGCACAGGGTAACGGTCAGGCACAGTGACCGAATTTAACCTTCGATAATTACCACAAATACGGTAAGATCCATCCGCTTTTGGTACCACGTGAATAGGAGAAGCCCAAGGAGATTTTGAAGGACGGCATATTCCTTGATCCATAAGGTATTGAAATTCTTTTTTAACTTCGATTAATACCTTTGGATGTAAACGTCGGGGCTTTTGTTTCTATATAATGGACAGTATCGTGACTGACTGGTTTTTTGAAATTTGGGATAGGATTCAATAACTCGGGAAAATCTTTAAATAATTATTTGTACACCATATTATCCGAGACTAATTTAATTCCACTATATTGAGTTTTAGTTAACTCTCCCTTCGTTGTCAAACCAGTGACTGAATCAATTAATCTCGACTTCTTTAAATCTACTAGTAGTGAAAAATTTTGTAAAAAATCTGCTCCTAGAATTGGGCAAGAAACATTTGCTACAACAAATGGCCACTGATATATTCTACGCAATCCCATGTTGATATTTAACACCTTGTGGTCGTACACAGCTATTTTTGAATCGTTCGCAGCATACACGTAAGTGATGGGAGTTTTTGCTTTGAATGAAAAATGGGCAGGAATGCAAGAAATATCACTGCCACTATCAACCAAAAAATTTAATCCCGTACTTTTATCCATTATGTGTAATCTACACTGTTTATGTGCTGCTATGTCAGGGTAAATATCGTTATTAGACATAGCAGCTATGGCAAGTTTTTTTGAACTGCATCATAACTGCATGGTTGGCGACATTTAAATGCTTTATCGCCGAATTTTTCATGATAAAAACAAAACTCAGATGTATTTTGATTATCTGAGGGTGTTGGAACTCGTCTACTCCTAGATTGGGACCTATATCTATGATTACTACGACCTCTTGAAAATGAACGTTTTGATACCATTTTAGTTAATTCAGAAACTCGCGTGGTTAAATGCTCAATTTGATTTTGCAAATTTGATATTTGCGTCGTTTGTTCACTATGTTTTAGTGTTTCTGAAATTTTGCAAACTGATGGCTCCATTTTTATTTCATGAATTTTATCAGCTAAAATAGACAGTTCAGTCAACTCTGAAGTTGATGCTGATAAAATGGCTTGAATATTTGTTGGCAAACGCTCTAACCAAATGGTTTTTAAAAATTCGTCAGTAATTGAATTTCGTGAAAGTTCTTTCATTTGCCGAAGTAAAACAGATGGTTTTTTATCACCTAATGTAAGTTCACACAAAAGTTTCCTTATTTGGCTTGATTGCGAATCGGAAAACTCTTTATCTAATCTATCTTTTAAAGCTTGATATTTATTTCCCTCTGGAGGAGCTATAATTAAATCCGTAACAGCGCTAAGTGTATCTGCGTCAATGGCGGATAACAAGTAGTTATACTTCGTCTCATCATTTGTTATACGTGAAACATTGAAACTAGCCTCCACTTGAATAAACCAAACTGTTATATTACTTTTCCATAGTGGAGGTAATCTGGTTGCAACTCTCAAAACTGAGTCACTTTGTACAGTATTATTGGTAAATTCAACATTATCTAAACTTTCTACCGACATTTTAAAATTTAACTGAGAATTTACAAGTAAAATAAAAAAATGCAATTAAATTAAAACAAAGAAAAATTAGTCAAAGATAAAATTTATCTTTACACGAAAATAAAATTTAGGCCAGAGCATTTCCCTTCAAGTGAATGACTTTAAGTGAAGAGCATACCATAGAATAAAGCATTGTCCGTCTTCTTTTTCTTTTCCTTTTTTTCTTGTCCAAAACGTGGGTCACCACTGAGGGTGTTGTGAAGGTTTATAACAACATCCTAATTTTGTACAAGAATTTGACTCCATTATTTTATAAAAATCGACAAAACTTTATTTACATCACATATACTTCAAGAAGTCGTCATTTTTATTTTCTCAAGACCAAATTCGTGGAACACGATCTCGTGCGTCTTTTTCACTTTTATTAATTACGTGTTGCCATTCGGCAGTTTGTGTTAAATAGAAATAAAATAATTAAATTTAAGAATTAAAAGACATTAAAAATATGGATGAAAATATAATACTAGAGAATTATCATTACGTGGTAATAATTTTGACTGAGAAGGGCACTTCATACTTAAACGTAACCTGACACTTTTTTCGCTCCAAACTGTCTAAAACCTTTTTACTAATTTTCGGCTATTCAGTTTAGAAAATTACCAATTAATGTTCAGTTAAGTTTGAATCTTATAGCTTACAATCATATAGTGCTGTCCTTATGCCCCTTCAGCTTCAATTTTATACACTATTCAGTCTGTAATAAATTTGCTTTATTTTAGCGATGATAAGGCATTATGTTCAAAACACTAACAGAACCATTTTAGTTGTCAAAATTAAATGTTCGTAAACGTGCCCTGTGTCCGGGGTAAGTTCAGGCAACCGACTTGGACTCAAAAATTATTTATTTAACTGTTAAAAACAAAAACTGAGCAACAACTGAATATACCAATTTTAACTCCATTAACTTCTTCATAAAACCGCAATGTCAAACATTTCTTAACTTAAAAAAAAATAAAAATTAAAGAATTCATTGAAAAAAAATCCGCGTAAACGTGCCCCGGTCTACCCTACTCAGAGGGGTTCATTGGATATAGTGAATATTAAAAGTCTGAAAGTGGACTGAAATGCTCAACTATACGCAGAAACTGTGTTAGTTATAGCGGCAACAATACCGATTTTGGCGAAGATCTAGATACCAAAAAAGATCTTGATGACGAAGACTTTTTGTTACAAGCGAAGGAACAAGGTAACACAAGTGTTCATTTGAAAACTCCAGTCCTGACAGAGAGTTAATCTCAATCTGATGACATATTTGAGGCATGCATGTACAACCTGTATAACGTTCACACGTAAACTAAATTTTTTTTTTTCAATGAATTTTCGTTGTAAAAGATGGTTTGGGTTTATACATCTTTGGAGATAGTAACTACTCTCGTAAAAGAATCTAGAGACTTAACTGCATACTTCCTTTACAAAGAAAGGCCACTAAATTTTTTGCCTTCAATATCCTTTTATGTTACTACCTCAATGTTAACGGCCTCATCACAACTCACCTTAGAATCAGCGACCTCACCTAAGAATGAGCGAGCAGTACCGGGAGAGAGGGAAGAAACTTCTGGTGGCTTTAGAAACGGATAGTGATCTCCAAACTGGGAGACAAGAAGGTGTTAGCATTCTACTGTAGTATTGCTCATTGATCTCATCAAGACTTGTTCTATCGCTACTACAGAGTATGCTTCTTCATTAACTTTTTCTTTAATGAATTTTATGCATAAGTGGCGGTTTGTTATACGTATGGATTGGATCAATAAGAATATTCATTTTTATCTTATTGTTCAATCATTGCTAAGGTGAAATTTGCTAGAAAATAATCTTATTATAATTGTTTTCCAACGTTTCTATGAATCATTATACCAACCGAAACTCGAGTGATGCAATAACCAGAAGCAAACTTAAAAGAGAAATTAAAAAGACGATGATTTAAAACCCTCAAAATAGCTCAGAAAAGTTATCTGGAATGGTTTGCTAGACATATCCTTTATAGTATAGTTAATTTCTGTTCCACGCTGTCAAACTTTAACGCTGATTTAAAGCTAGAATTGTGTCATCATTGTGTGCTACTAGGGGCTTGTGTGTATCCGCTGGGGCAGCTACAGAAGAGGCCATAGGGCATCCCCCCCCCCCCCCCCATTGACCACATTATTATCCATCCCTTGTGTTGAAATATTTTATGAATAAAGTGAAAACAATTACAAAATTTGATTCAATTCATGAATTATCTTGAGTTGTAAAGGTTGAAACCTTTTTTTTTAAATTGTTCATAAAATTCATTCGTAAAGTTATTTGGTGCCTTATTGCTATCTGATTTGATGCTTTTTATTGACACCTAAGCAGTTTCAAAAAATTTCTGTGGTCAAAACTCTAAAAATTTGTTAGCATCATCCTCCACTGCCGCCCCCAAAAAAAGGTAGTTAAAAGCCGCCCTTGGGTACGTGTTTTCTGAAATCCTGTGATTTGACACAAATGAACCAGTTATTTAAAGTAAATTCTGGTTTACTTAAGCTTTGAGAAAAAACAAAAAATGTACGCAACCACAGATAACTTGTAACCATCCTAACGAAAATTAATCTTTCTTAATAAGGCTTTAAAACAACAAGCTACAGCTATTGTTATTATCATAGTAATTATTTTCATGGGAACATTTTTTTTTCAGTCAAGCATAAGCAAAAAAATAACCGCAATTGCCTAAATATAAAAAATAACTCCTTTTTCTGTTTTAATTGCATTTTATAAGAAATGTTATACATAATTTTGATGTTTAGCTGTGTTTCCCTTTGTCAATTAAAACATTTTGCAATTGATAGATTCAACAATAATTTAAAATATTTTCACACCAATGGCAAGTGTTGTACTAATAAATCCTGCAATACATCACACTGTAGTTCAACAGTTTAATTAATCAAAATTTACATTGAAATATAAATAAATATGTGTGTATATATCTATATATATAAAAATCTCGTGTCACGATGTTTGTTCGGGGTAAACTCCGAAACTACTGAACCGATTTTTATCAAATTTCATACGTATCTGTAATTTGGTCCAACTTAAAAGATAGGATGGTTTTTATAATTTTTAATTGCAAATAAAATGTTTTTGATACATTAATAGTGTGTATTGGTTGTTTGGTTTGGTAAATTCTTAATAGATGGCGCTGTTTGTTTATTCATCCTCAAAAGTTTTATTCTTAAGTTAATTAAAATTTACAAATGACACTATGTTACGGATATTGATGGTTATCAGCAATATCGCCGTAGAAAGGAGGAGTACTGAGGCCACACTTTTCAATGTAAGTGTCAAATTCTACAAATCAAGTTGAAATTGACAACCAGCGGGTAGTTCCATACTCACCACTGTTTTTAAAAAACGTATGAGGCTAATATAAATGTCAAATTTTCCAGCTCCTTACAATCCGCTAAATACGTTGTCAAATACGTTATTTCTTATCCTTATTAGGTCGCATTGGAGGTACGAGATATGGACGGAATAATGCGTTGGGTGGATAAATGAGCAGCAACGAAGCTATCTGGCATAATTTAGTTTCTCT
Source organism: Uloborus diversus (assembly GCF_026930045.1). Taxonomy (NCBI): domain Eukaryota; kingdom Metazoa; phylum Arthropoda; class Arachnida; order Araneae; family Uloboridae; genus Uloborus; species Uloborus diversus. Next base: position 16,544,853 of record NC_072738.1, read on the forward strand.
ATATGCGAAAGAGACCCTTCTGTACAGCATCTTGCAGTACATCTTGAAAACGGTCAACGAGTATATTTTACCGAAGATATTTTCTATGAAGAGCACTTGAACCATCAAAAACAACCCTGATTTTTTTTTACATTGTCTAAAACATATGTGTTTGACCCGATTCTCAGAGATCAAATTATTTACCAATGTTCCACGCTATTTTACATGCATTGTAAACAAATCCGAAATGTCACTGATTATTTCCGTGAAATATGTTGTAATTTCACAGGTCATTAACAATTTTATTTGGAAATCAACTATCTGCTTCCAAAAGGTTCCTGAATTGCTACAAACGTCATGAATGCTCACTTCTCACTGTTGCGAAAAATATTTTAGCTCCCAGTTTAAAGATTAACTGAGCGTATTTATTAAGTATATCGGCTTAGGTCAATTACGTTCCGTTCGAACTGCCTAAAAGCTCCCAGAGAGAGTGAAAGATCCTTTGGATAATGTAGTTTTGTAGGAATCTAGGCGAGTTAGACTTACGGCACTTGCTTGCAAGTCGGTCTTACCTTTCGCCATGCTTGCGGCATTATTGTTGGAGCTTTCTTGGAAAAGTAGCGTGGTGTGAAGCTTTGTGTTCAACTTACGTAAGTTTTTCCTGACTGTCCAGTGACACCACTGGCTTGAAGCCTAGGATAATACTGAATTCATTGAAAAAGATTCCTGGATAATTTCAGGAAGGTTAATGAATTTTATAGAACTGACTTCACTACTGTCGTCGTGGTCCATTCAGATTGACGTAACTCCCAATGGGTGAAAGTGAGTCTCTGGATTCCGTAACTTTCCAAGAGTAACAAGCAAAAGGAATACTTTACGCATGCTTGCAAGTTCATCTTAGCAGTGGCTATGGTAGGAATAACGCATTTGGTACTTTCTTGGTGAGTCAAAAAATGTGACAAGCTATTACTTTTAATCTTCCTTCGATTCTCTCTAAAGATTTCAGAGAAATGATTGTCTCGAATCGAAGAGGTTTCGGAATTCTTTAGAAAGACTTCAGGATATTTTAGGAAGGTTTCTCACTTTTAGTGAGATACGTTCCTGTATTTTTGCAAGATACGTTACTAGCAAAAATTGGGCGTATTCGCTGCCCATTATTTTTCAGGACAATTCTTTTTTTTTTTTTTTACAGTGTTGAATAAAATCAAAAAATCATGGAAGCGACGCAAACAAAGAACACAACATTCACCAATCTCGGCCATATATAAAATTTAAAGCCAATACGTTGGGACAAAAACTCTATCGAAAACAAAACTGTGCATCCAGAACAAAGTGAATGTTGTTTTTACATTTGTTTTCGGTTAAACTTTCCTGGACAGACGGGAATATTAGCGGACCGTTAATTGTCGAGTGTATAATACATATCACGATGCATTGCGCGAATTGTAATTATTGGTAGCACACAATCATTGAGAGTTGCATTTTCTAATGCGGGTTTTGAATAATGAGAAACAGTATTCGTCAACTGTTTAAGATAATTTTGACGACGTAATATCCAACACAATCATCATTTCTGTCGGGAAACTATATAAATTTTATATTTGAAAATGTACTCCATAGAATTAAACAAATACTCCGATCTTCAAATTTAAGATTTTATACCAAAGATGTATAATGAAGCTTTAGTGTTGATTGAAGATTTATGCATTTCAATTTCAAATTTGTTTAGTCATTATGGTGTGATATCACCTGATCAATTGGTCAACGACTTAGTCAACACTGATTTACAACGAGAAAAAACGGTGCAATGACGCTGTCTTAGCTACACATATTTTGAATAATGAGCATTACTGACAGCTGAAAAAAAAAAAAAAAAATTGTGCTGACCGTTGATGCTGAACAAGGCTGTACAGTTGTCGATAAAAACAAAGCCGTAAACATTCCAACTGAATTTTCAAATTCTCTGGATATACCAGGAATGCCACTAGACGGCTTCCGGTATAAAATTGGGTCACCAATTATTCTTTTTCACAACACCACCTAGATTATGAAACGGTTTCTTCATCAAAATTTCAAAAATTTCGACGGAAAAGTTTAAAGGTGAAATTTTTGTGTTGCCACGTAATCCATACATAGCATCATAGTTTTCAAACACATTTGGAAGGTTTCAATTTTCGATTTGTTTTGCTTTTGAAAAGACCATGTATAGATCTCAAGACCAAATAATGTCTACTTTCGGTTTGGACTAGAAACATACATGTTTCTCTCATGGGCAACTATCTGTCACGTACTCACAAGTGGGAAAGATATCACACCTATTCGTATTTGCAAAACACAGGTTAAACAGGAATATTGTGCACACTTAGTGCTTAGATAATTTTCAGTTTTCAAATAATCGAAGTCAATTTCATCTACCTCATTTATAAATTTAATTTATATATATTTTTAATTTAGTTAATGTATTTTGTTAAGAAATTATTGATTACAAACTATAGAGAAATCTGAAATGAATAAAATGAAGTGTACATTCTAAAAGTGTGTGTTGGTTTATGCTTAATTTCTACGTTCCGATATTTTACCATCAGTTTCGATATTTACTATCACTTTCAAGTTATTTTGCTTTGTTTTATGGCCGAAATCATACTTGCAAAATTTACTAAGCGTAAGTATAGCTCTTTTTCCATTGAAAATTTATTTAGTACTTACTAAATTCAATAAGTACTTAATTCAGCCTAACACGCTAATTATCAATCACATTTGTTTTAAAATGAGCTAGACTATTTTCAGCTTCACTAAAAATATTAATTAGATTCTATCGAAATATTGAGTAAAAGTACATTTTAATCCAACTACTTCGCCACAGCAACGCGTGGCTGGGTCAGCTAGTCTATATATATAAAAATCTCGTGTCACGATGTTTGTTCGGGGTAAACTCCGAAACTACTGAACCGATTTTTATCAAATTTCATACCTATCTGCAATTTGGTTCAACTTAAAAGATAGGATGGTTTTTATAATTTTTAATTGCAAATAAATTGTTTATTACACATTAATAGTGTGTTTTAACTTTTCAGTTCCATAAATTCTCAATAGATGGCGCTGTAAGTTAATTCTTCCTCAAAATTCTTTATTCTTAAGTTAATTAAAATTTACAAATGATTCTATGTTACGGATATCGATGGCAATTGTATCGCCGTAGAAACGATGAGAATAGTGGCCACACTTTTCAACGTAAATGTCAAATTCAACAAAAATTATTTGAAAGTTGAAATTGATAAGCGGCGGGTACTTCCATACTCACCACTGCTTTTAAAAACGTATGTGGGTTATATTAATGTCAAGTTTTTCAATTCCAAGGAATCGATCAAGTACTTTTTGCCAATACGTTAGTAAAGGGCCATATTAGGTCGCCTTTGATATACGGAATATGGACACAAATGACGAAATAACACGTGAGCAAGTTATATAAGCAGCAACGAGGCTGTCTGGCATAATTTAGTTTCCCTATATACGAAAGAGATCCTTCTGTTCAGCATCTTGCAGTACGAAACGAAATCTCGAAAACGACCAACGAGTATAATTTACCAAATTGTTTTCTACGAAGAGTCACCAAAACTTCAACCACCAAAAATTTTTTTGTTTCACATTGTGCCAAAATATAATGTGTTCGGCCGACTCTCAGAAATAAAACTACTTACCAATGATATACCATATGTTACATGTACTGTAAAAATACGAAATTTAGAACGTGTCAGGATTTCATAAATCCTCAACGATGTCTTTTGAAAATCAAGTATCTGCGTTAAAACCTTTCTTGAATTGCAACAAACGTCATGAATGCAGACATCTCACTGTTGTGAAAAATATTTTAAACTACCAGTTTAAAGATTAACTGAGATTTATAATAAGTGTATCAGATGCAACTGCTTTAAGTTCCGTCTATAGTGTATAAGCTCCAAATGAGAGTGATTGAGAATCTGGATTCGGTAGCTTTGCAGGAGTCGCTGACGAGTAATTCTCATAGTACTTGCAATTACCTTTCGTCATGCTTGCAGTAATACTATTGGATCTTTCCTGGAAAGGTGTAAAGCTTTTGTATAAAACTTACCTAAGTTGTCTCTGAAGATCCAGAGGCACGACTGGCTTTTAGCCCGGGAGATGACTGAATTCATCATAAAGATTCCAAGATAATTTTCAGGAAGGTTAAAGATCTTTAGTGATGAGAATTGACTTCAATACCTTCGCCATGGCCCGTTCAGATTGACGTAACTCCCAATGGGAACAAGTGAGTGTCTGGAATTCGTAACTTTCCAAGAGTTACAAACAAGTAGAATTCTTTGTGCATGCTTGCCAGTCCTTCTTAGCAGTGGCTATGGTTGCGATTATTATTTTGGTACTTTGTTGGTGAGTCGAAAAATGTGCCTTAGTTACTTATGTTACTTAGCTTATCTCTGAAGGTTTTAGTGAAATGATTTTTTCGAATAGGAAAGGTTTCGGAATTCTTTAGAAAGATTTGAGGATAAATTTAGGAAAATTTCTGAATTTTAGTCGAAAACGTTCCCACTTATTCAAAGATATGTTACTGGCAGAAATTGGGTCTCTTAGCTGCCCATCATTTTTCAGAGCGTTTCTTATTTGTTTTTACAGTTTTGAATAAAATTAGAAAATCGCGGACGCCACGTAGACAAAGAATACAACATTCATCAATCTGGGGCATAAATGAAGCCAATACATTGGGATAAAACTCCATCCGAAACAAAACTGTGCATCCAAAACAAAGTAGATTTTTTTTTTTTTTTTTTTTTTGCATTCGTTTTTGGTAAACATTCTCGAACAGACAGGAATATTTGCGGATCGTTTATCGTCGAGTGTCTAATACATATCACGATGCATGTCACAAATTGTATTTATTGGTCGTACAAAGTTATTGGGAGTTGACAATTTCTAATGCAGGTTTGACATAACAAGAAACAGTATTCGTCAACTATTTAAAACAATTTTGGCGACATAATATCCAACACAATCATTTCTGTGGAGAATTCATATAACTTTTACGTTTGAAGACGCATTTCATAAAATTTAACGGAACTACTTTGATATACCCCCCAAATCGAAAATTTGGCGATAATTTTTTCTTGCCAAGCAAAATACCTGTCATTGTTGCCACGAAACGTTTTAAAAAAACTCAAAAAATGGTGAAAAATACAAGAAAATACTAAATTTGGCAACAGCAAAAACCTAAAAGCTGAAAAAATCTAAATTGGCAACACAAAAATAAGAAACAGCAACCCTAAAAAACCTGTAGGGAGTGGCAAATTTGGCGCGTAATTTTTGGGGGGTATATCAAAGTTATACCAATTTAACAAACACACAAATGTCCAAATCCAGATTTTACACTATGGATGAATGTGTAGCTTTACATAAAATACACCGTCAGCTCAGTCAATTCCAGCCGAGGACTGCAGTCCTCGGCTGGAATTGACTGAGCTGGCGGTGTATTTCATGTATTTCTGCTTTAAACCTGGCTATAGGGCGGTAACTTACTGAACGGAGCTTTAGTTTTGACTGACGGTTTTTGCGTTTTAATTTCAAATTTTCCACTTAGTCATTATGGAATGCCGCCTCTTGATTGTTGGGCCACCGACTTAGTTAACACTGAGTTGCAACGAGAAAAAACAGTACAATGACGCTGTCTCAGTTACAATTGTTGTGAAAAATGAGCCATTACTGACGGCTGGAAAAAAATGCTGACAGTTGTTGCTGAACAAGGCTATACAGTTGTCGATGAAAACAAAGCCGTAAACATTCCTACTGAATTTTTAAATTCATTGGATACACCAGGAACGCGCCTACACGTTTTCCGGTTGAAAATTGACTCACCAATTTATTCCTTTTCGCGATTTAAACCCACCTAGATTATGCAACGTTACACGTTTCTTAATCAAAACTCAACAATTTTGACGGGAAAGTTAAAAGGGGAAATGTTTGTGTTGCCACGTAATCAATTAATAGCGTCATAATTTTTAAACACATTTTAAAGGCTTCAATTTCTGATTCGTTTAGCTTTTGCGAAGACCATAAATAGATGTCAAGACCAATGTATACTTCTGGTTTGGACTTGAAACATACATGTTTCTCTCATGGGCAACTATCTATAGCCTTCTCGCAAGTGGGAAAGCTATCATACCTTTCGTATTAGCAAAAGATTGGTTAGACAAGTACATAGTGCACATTTTAGTGCTTAGATACTTTTTAGTATTCAAATAATAGAAACAATAGTTCAAAGTCAATGCTATAACCCTTATTGGTAAAATTTAATTTTTATATGTTTTTAATTTAAATAGTGTATTTTGTAAGGACGTTATTGATTATAAACTATAGAGAAAGATGAGGTAAATAAAATGTAGTGTATAGAATTTACAGTATGGAGATATACGCTTAGTTTCTACATTCCGACATTTTACAATCAATTTCGATATTTACCATCAGTTTCAAGTTTTTTTTTTTTTTTTTTTTGCCCGAAGTCGTACTTGCAAAATTTACTTAGCGTAAGTATAGTGCTTTTGCCATAGAAAAATTAGTTAGTACGTACTGAATTCAATATGTACTTGCTTCAACCTGCACTGAAAAAAAAATCCGAAACGTTACTGAATCAAAATTCTCGATACTTGCTTGCCATTCCGGCTAAGCTTTAACTATGTTTGCATCAATGCTTATGGAGCTTTCTTAAGAAATCAGAAAGGTATCTTTCAAGAGGCTTTCGAGATAATTTCAGGAAGGTTACTGAATTTTATCGGAAAACGTTCCTGGTTTTGGCAAGACATGTTACTGGCAGAAATTGACCACATCAGCTGCCCATTATTTCCCAGGAACATTTATGAATCGTTTTTACATCGAAACACTCCTATTATCAATCTCATATGTTTTAAAATCGGCTATACTATTTTAAGCCCTATTAAAAATATTTATTTGATTCTATCAAAAAATGAGTAAAATATTATTTTAATTTAACTATTTCGCCACAGCAACGCGTGGCTGGGTCTGCTAGTATATATATATATATATATATATATATATATATATATATATATATAAAAATTAGCCATGAATAATTGTTTTTTAATCATTTATTAACACTACAAATCTATAGAAAACATAACTGCACAATTTGATTGCACACATGTTTGCATGCACATGTTTAAAAAAAATCAAGGTATTCAAAGTTAAATTAAGTATTTTAAAAAAAGGACGAAGGAAAAAAAAAAACCTTATCAGCAAACGAACTTTTGACCTGATAGGCATCAATTTCTCGTGTTCCACTTAGTATTCGTTTTCTTTCCAAATTCTCGGACTCAAGTATCTATGTCCACCATGGACTTGACGTTGCTTCTTATTAAAATCTTTTCATAATTTTCTACAATAATATTGTGAAACTTAGCAGGTAGATGTTCGCTTTTTATTTTCATGGAGAACGAGAGCGAATCCATATCGGCCATCTCAGAACAACATGGCGCGTGTTTCAGCGGCGACGGAGCGAAAGGCAATTGATTGACAGACGATTCGACCAATGAAGAGCGCGTGTTATTCACATGTCCAAACTCGAGTACCGTATGCGTAAATGCCGCCCGTATTGCACGTAAAGGGTGTTTAACAAAAGTTTCAAGACTGGTCACAGTAAAAGAAATTTATTGATCACTTTAGTACAGCGGACTAATATTCTTAAAAGTAGGACCCTTGAGCATCTATACAGCGTTGCCAGCCTTTTTTCCATTGATCATAGACATTCTGGAAGTCCTCGGGCGGAATGCTGTCAAGGGTGCTCGTCGACACCTTCTGGACTGCTTCGATTGAGTCAAAACGCTTTCCCTTCAGGTCTCTCTTGGCTCGGGGGAAAAGAAAAAAGTCTGCAGGAGCCAAGTCAGGGCTGTAGGGTGGATGCGGCACCGTTGCCACGTTGCACTTGGTCAAAGTGTTAGAGACGACCTGCGACTAGTGAATGGGCGCATTGTCGTGGTGTAGTTCCCAATCGTTCTTGATCTCCTGGCGGACGCGATCCTTCAATCGTCGGATCACACCTGCGTAAAAGTTTCCGGTAACAGTCTGTCCTTGAGAGAGAAACTCTTTGTGGATCACTCCTTTGCTCTCGAAAAACACAAGGAGCATGCTCTTTACTCTTGACTTGCTCATTCGTGCTTTCTTGGGTTTTGGTGATGATGGCGTGTGCCATTCTGAACTTTGACGCTTCGATTCCGGATCGTACTCGTAGAACCAAGACTCATCACCAGTAATGACTTTATCCAAGAAGTTTGGATCGTTATTCAAACGTTGAAGCATTTCTTCGCAAGCCTTCACGCGCTGTCCTTTCTGCTCGTCCGTCAAGATGTTAGGGACCAGTTTCGCACACACACCTTTCTCATTTTCAAATTCTCAGTCACAATCCTGAACACTGTCATGTGATCGAGTCCCAGTTTGTCGCCAATTAGTCTAGTACTAAGGCGACGGTTTGATTTCAAAAGCTGACGAACTCTGTCCATATTATTGTCTGTTCGACTGGTTGATGGTCTCACGGAACGGTCGTCATCGTCAACGTTCTGGCGGCCATCTTTAAACCGTTTATGCCTATCGAAAACCGCAGCACGTGACATGGCTTCTTCCTTGAAGGCGTCTTGAATCATAACCAACGTCTCCGCGGCGGTTTTGTTCTGTCTCACACAAAACTTGATCGCGTAACGCTGCTCTAAATTCCCATCCATTTCGACTCTCCACTTTTTCGACCGAGAAACAAAAAACGCACTCACATGCCAAGCGCTGTACTAACTCCAGAGTCACGAAGCCAACTAACGCAGCTGTACTCTGTTAGCTGACACCGCCCCCTACTTCCTCACAAGCGTCTAGAGGAAGGAGAAATCTCTAATGTTAAAAACGTAGTCGTTTCTCCTCCTCGCCGGGTAGGGAAAACTGGTTTCTAGCTCATGGTAGAAAAGGGAAAAAGAGGGAAAATCTTCCTGAAGTGCAGAACAAATCCTGCCAAACTGCAATGGTGTGATGGGAGCGATGCTCAATGGGGCCCTGGTTTTGATGGGAGTGCTTGCTTTCACTTTCAATAAATGGGCAACCATGCGCTAGTTATGTTTGAAGTCTAATTGGTTTACTTGGTCTTGAAAGTCTCTTCTGGTTTTTATTGAATTTTTTTCATTTTTTTGTCTTCAATATATAAATGCACATTCCCTCCTAAAAAAGAAAGAGATTGCTCGAAACACTCTCTAAAAAATTTGATGTCGCAGTCTGCGTCATTGACCCCCCCCCCCTCAATAGACGGCTCATATGGAGGGGGGGGTGCTTCTGTCCTCCCACTTTTCCAAGTTAAAAATTAATGATTGAGTAAAAAAAAAAATACTTTTTACAGAGTGGATTTTTTTTTTCTTAAAAATTCGAAATGAACCTTTTTTTATATCATTTCATAAGAATGAAAAATTTAAATTGTTAAGGGGTCTAGAGTTGCCCGTTCCCCCAAGAGCAATAGCGCACTCCCACTTTCCCACCCCAAATACCGCAATAACCTCGCCAGAAGAGTGATAACCCCTCAAAAAGAAAAACATACTCCTGAGAACCCCCCTCCTGTAAAAATTTCAATGGTACAGTCTTCGGTATGCCTCAACCACCCCCCTCCTTAGGATGGGCACCCCTGAGAGTGTCCCAATTTTTGAGGTGAATTAATCAGTAATTTTAAAATGCAATAAAATTGCCGAATTATTTTTAAGATAACTTCAGGGGCGCCACCCGCTAACCTCCCATGTTTTATCCGACCCCCCCCCCTTTTTTTGCTCCCCTCATCTTGTGACCCCCTCTGATGCATACCAATGGTTAGGGGTGCACACAGGGGGAATTATGCCGCAAGTTGCGCCATCAAGATTAGGTGTGGGGGATTTTTAATTTTTTTTGTTTACATATTCTTTTCAATTTATTTATTGATAAATTTTTAATTTAAACTATTTTATTTTATTTTTTATTTCATTTCAAGTTTATTTATTAAATTATTTTGTATGTGTGTGTGCGTGTGTATGTTATTGGTGTAGCACAGTTTTCAACAAAATTATAATAATAATAACTAAAAATAAATAAATAAATTCTTCAAAAACTTTTTTTAATAAATGAATAAAGCATAAAATAAGGCTAAGAATAAAAAGTAAAAAAATGGCAAAAGGGTTGGGGATTTTTTTTTTTTTTTTTTTTTTTTTTTTTTTTTTTTTTTTTTTTTTTTGAGGGGGCGGATTTGCGTCATTGAAATTGGGACTGCCAATGGTAAAATTTTTAATCTTGAAAGAAATGCTTTACAAAATTATTAGTACCAATGTTTAGCATAAAACCACAAAATACGCATAAATTGTACAGTACTCTTCTTTTTTTATTGGAATTTTTTTTTCTCTCATCTTCTCTCACTTTTCAGGTCTTCAAAAAAAAGATAGATGGATGGAGGTGCTCACCCCCCCCCCCTGCACTAAAAGTAAAAGAGGTACCTTAAAATACACCCTATAACATTTTATGATCCAGTGTGTGCCATTAACTCCCCCCCCCCCCCATGAGGCGGCTCGTATAGGGGAGGGGGTCATCTGTCCTCATTTTTCAAAATTAATGATTGATTGGAAAAAAAGATTTCTTACAGCGTGGATAGATTTTTTTTAAGATTAAAAATGCGAAATAAAACCATTTTTTAGATCATTTCATAAAATGGATCTTTGAATTGTGAGGGAGTCCAGAGAGTGGTCGCCGCCTAAAAAGGAGGAAAAAGAAACTGCTGAAAACAACTCCCTAAAGATTTTAATGGTACAGTCTGCACCCTCCTCCGCCCCCGCCGATGGGCAAATGGGCAACCCTGAGAGTGTCTACGATCAGCATGCGTCCAAATTTTTAAGGTGCATTAATCAGTACTTTTTTTAATCTTTACTAATAATAAAGCTGAAAGTGTCTCTGGATCTCTGTCTGTCTGGATTTCTGTGACGCACATAGCATCTAGACCATTTGGTCGATTTTCATGAAATTTGGCACAAAGTTAGTTTGTAGCATTAAGATGTGCACCTCGAAGCGATTTTTCGAAAGCTCGAGTTTGTTCTTTTTCTATTTTTAAGAACATTTTCCCGAGTAAAATTATCATAAGATGAACGAGTAAATGACCAAGTTATCATAACATGGAACAAAACATGGGCAAGCCAATCGGCGAGAAATTCACCATACATTTTTTGTAAATATACAGTCGAACCAAAAGACCTTTTAATTTTCTACTTCGGGCAAAGCCGTGCGGGTATCACTAGTACAATAATATAGCCCATGTGTTGTTTTTTAAATAACCGTTTCACACTTTGCCCCACATTTCCCTATTATAAAGTTTTCGTTTTATTTTATATCAAAATAATGTTTGTTGTCGCCTAATTTTGTTTCGTAATAGCAGAATTTACATTTCATTTAATACTAGAGGATCCGACTGAGGTTGTTCTGTTCAAACTTTGTAAATTGAAAAGTTAAAAAAATTCAATAAACTATCAAGTGTTTGAACCGTTTTGTTGAAAAAAATAAGTTAAAAAAAATGTTTTAAGCTGCTTGGTGTCAGAATCGTATATTTATTACAACTTGATTTATCTAATGCCCACTGAGCTTTAGTTTTATTAACTACTGAGTTTTATTAAGCTGAGTTTTATTAACTACTTTTTCTCCCGTATTTGATGGTTTGTTACTTCAGCCATACTCAAAGGATAAAAAGCGCCCTCCGATATTAAGTGTAAAATACTAACTACCCATCCAGAACAAACGGGAAATCCAGCTGCAACATCCCCCATATGAAAAAGAATAAAGCAATCGAAAGGATATCGTTTAAAAAAATGATAAAGATAAAAAACATTTCGCTGAATAAGGGCGAAAATCACTCATCCCACCCCCCTCCTTCCCGATGTAAAATAAACACATTCTTCAACTAAAAAGACTAAAAACTCTTTAAAAACGAAAAGCAATTATTTGCAATTTGAAATATTTTGCCAAATAAACAAAAAAAAAAAAAAAAAACAATGAAATACATTAACGGTAGCTCTAAAATGTAAACAAATAATTTTTGAGGATTACCCAAACTAACTTCTTGACAATTCCTGAACGTTTTCCTGATTTATGTTGTGTGATTTTTTGGGTGTCTTCCCAGTTTCGCCGACATTTCATTCCCCCCCCCCTCCCTTGATTTTCAGTTTTCACCATATTTTTTGATACATTAAAGGGGGGAGGCCATTTTAAGTCTCGACGAAACTGGGGTGAAACCATTTTTTGGTAACTATTTAACCTCTCCCTGGGCTGACCATTAACTTGAATCGTATGAACAAAAAACTGCATCAACGTGAGCGAAGCCGCGGGTAAAAGCTAGTAAAACATATATTTAGTTGTTAAGCATAATTCTTATATATTATTTCTGTAGCCTGTTTTTGGTTTCTACGCCAGATTTTCCTCAATTCTTGATCGATTTCTTTGATTTACGGGTTAATTTAAAGCTTATGGTGCTGGCTACTGACGAAAAATAGACCCACGGTCTAAAAATTGTTTTTTTTTCAGCCGAAAAACCTGTTTTAAAGAACCAGAATGAGGTTTTCGGTTAAACTTATAACTTTAATTTGCGCTATGACCGACAGAGCTGAATAGCTTGATCGGCAGAGCGTTCTCTTCGTAACCAGAAGAATGGTTGTTCGGGCCCACGTCCGGACAATCTGCAACAAAAAATTAGAGAAATATCGCGCATTATATGAACACTTAATGAATTGAATAACAACTGTGAAGGAATAGAATAAATGAGAAGGAAACGCTCCTTGCTGATATGGAAGCTTGAAGTGACTTTGTGCTAAATTACTTCGGAATTGTACTTTTTTTTTTTTTTTTCGTCTTTTTAAGCTTTGGCTCTGGTAAGAAAATTAAAGCATAATGTAAGCGAAAATATAAGTAACAGGTTTAAGATTTCAGACTACAATAGAATTGTTTTTTGTTCAGAAAAAAATAATAAATCGTATATTGAAATATATATTCTTCTAATGAGTTTTTGACTCTTTGTACAAATAAAAAAATTACTATCTCAATTTGAAGGGTAAAATATATATTTTTTTCTTCTTTTTGCAAAAAAAAAAAAAAAAAACAGCTTATCACATTTTTACTACATTCGAAAAGCTACGCTTAAAAAAGAGCATAGTTCAATTTATTTTGTATTTTAACCGTGCTGTTGAAGGATGAACACGTGCTGCCATCTAAGTCATAACGGTTTAAGCAGCCTCCGGTAACAAATTGTAAAAATTTTCAAGAATAAAAAAAATGTTTCTTCAATATCTTAACTTATATATTATTCCCTTCTCATTTTAAAACTTATCAGGCTGACTAATGAAGAAAAATAGACTTACGGTCGAAAAATCAAGTTTTCGAAAACGCCCCTTGCTGTTTCAAAACCTTGATGCTGCCTGTAGTTCTTATGCATTTTTTAAAAGCAAAGTTCTAAAGCAGTTTTCCATTTTTTACGTCGCTTTCGGCAAAAAAAAAAATAGCCTGTGTGTGTGTTCATATTTTAATAAAGCTTAAATGCACTCGACTTAGTTGTTCGGTTAAATTGATAAGTTTTTTTCGGTGGAGCGTTCGGCTATAAACTATCCGAACTTCGGGCAAGTTTGGGCTGTCCGAGAGAATATCAAATTTATATTAGTATTACGCATTACATGTACTCATAACATACAAACGTAATAAAATAAATGCAGTGGGAATGCTACTTGGTGTTTCGACTCCTTTATACAGGCTACAGTTATCATTCAGATAAGTTGACTGTTAATCGAAGAGTGTTCTTCCTTTTTTTTAAGCTTTGACTACATCCAGACCACTCAGCATAATGTAAGCATAAAAAAGTATTAGATTTACCTAAAGGAAATCCTTTTTGTGCAGAAAAACATTTTCATTGTATGCTGAAATGTAGATGTTTCTAATAGCAGTGTTCGACCTTTTGAACAAATGAAAAAATACTACGCCAAATTAAAACTACGAGTTTCATCCAGTAAACCTTTAATTTTTTATTCGCGCGAATACGATATAAAGCATTAAAATTGTTATCAACTTCATTAGTAAGAAATCATTTTCTACTCTTCTGCTTTCTGCTGACAAAAAAAAAAAACATTTTGTCTACGTTCGAAAAATTACACTTAAAAAACGGATTCAGTTCACCTGGTTTTGGTTTTGAATTTTAAGTGTTCGATTAAAAGAGAAACATGTGCGGGCATTTAAGCCGTAACTCATAAAGCAACCTTCTATGTGAAATAGTTCAACATTCAAAGATAAAAACACTTATTTTCAATCTAATTTATTACTTCTCTAGAATGTTCGTTACAATCGCTACGTGAGATCTTCGTCATTCTTTAATCAAATTCCATGCTTTTCGAATAGTTTTAAATCGTATCATGCTGGTTAATGACAAAACATAGAAGCATGATCTTATTATTATTATTTTTTTTTGGGGGGGGGGGGGGGGGGAAAGCTTTTTTGCTGTTTTTTACTGCGCATTCCTTCAATGAGTAGCTTTCGAAAAGGAAGGTGCAATTGCTAGGTTTGTTGGGGTGTCGGGCTGTTAATCAGAATGGCGCCAATTCAAAACCGTGCCAATAAATATCTCTTTAATATTTCTTTTTTTCCCGTCAGATGCTCACAAGGGCAGGACTGTATTTGCCACAACCTGTTTTATTTACATGCACAATTATTGCTTTTTCACGAGTCACTACTCAGCCACACTTTAATGATATTTATGTTTGAATTGAAAATATGTACGACCAAAAGGTGAGCGATGATCAAATTATCACAACGTTATATTTAACGAGGTTTTGTTACTGATGTCTTTAAATTACATGCCTTCTCTTCTACGCTTACTTTTTTTTTCGGTTCTTCTTCATAATGTTCTTCCTTTGAAATTCTGAAAGAGCGAAATAGCTTATGAAACGATTCGAAGCACAGTGCGGAGTTCCGCACGGGTCGACTAGTAATAAATAAATAAAAAGAACGAAATAATTAATTGTTGTTCTCGTACCCAAAGAGCTGTTCAAACAAAGTGTTCGCAATCTGCATATTTTAAGATCAAAAATACAATTTTTCAAATACCTTAAATTGCGAAACTTTTCTTGATAATTTTTGGTTTTTGGAAAAAAAAATAAAATAAATTCTACAGACGATTTAAAACAGTTATTAAAATTGAATATTTTGAGCTCAAATACCGTTGTAATAAGGGGACAATATAGTAATTCAACTCAAAAGTCACAGATCAACTACAGATACTCATAAAGGCATGTAGTCATAAATATAAAATACCTCGTGCAAAATTAGTTGGATCATACATTACCAGCCTGGATGCGAACAAACACCACAAATGTTAGAATGAACTGAAAAGTAGCAACAGAGGATTTGGTGTTAAATGTGAAACCAAATCTCCCTGCTGAATACCATCCAGTAATAAAGCTTGCCTTCAATTTCCTCAGCCACAATAAAAAACCTGCAAAGCCTGGAATAAACTAATAACAAGCAATTTCAACTTCATGCAAAATTAATTAGATCATACATTACCAGCCTGGATACCAACAAACACAGCAAATGTTAGAATGAACTGAAAAGTAGTAACAGAGGATTTGGTGCTGAATGTGAAACCAAATCTCCCTGCTGAATACCATCCAGTATTAAAACCAGCCTACAATTTTCTCTGAGTTTTCTTCCAGCCACAACAAAAAAACCGCAAAGCCTAGAATGAACGAATAACAAGCAATTTCGAAACAGTGCACTCAAAACTCACAGATCAATCATATTAAGGTAAAACAAGCATTGAAATTTCTAATGAAAAATTCAACTTTTATGTAAGTAGATTAGAATCAGCCGTATAAAATAAGTTACATATATTTGTACTGGAATGTTCACTATTGAATAAATATTCAATGCAAAACATAACTTTGATACATTTTGCTCTGTCATAGATATTTTCTCACAAAATAGATTCTCTAAGTAGTATTCTCGAGCTTCTCAAAATAATGTTAGTTTTCCTTATTGCCTTCTAAAACGTGAGTTGATTGAGAAATGGTGAAAGTCTAAACACAAGAAAACTCTGGATTTACAAACTTGAATAACATTATACCAGGTAAAAAATTTTATTGTTTTGTGTGAATTTGTAAGAATATGGGTTTTTTTTAAATCTTAACTTAATTTAACTAACCATATTTTACAGCAGCATTTAGTTGGAATGGACAGTATGCGAAATATTTTCTTGAATATATTATCGTAGAACAAAATGAAAAATGTTTAACCGAGAAAGAATTTACTTTATTGGTTTTATTCTCAGCTGAAAGGCTTCGCCAAATTTGTTTAGGGTTATAGTTTTAGTATTGCGCGAGCAAAAAACACTTGGCGAGATTCCACATGTTTACCATTCCACAATTTTTTAATTTTTATGAAGTGGAATAAAATGGTAGAAAGATTACAGAATTCGATAAGTAAAAAGAAATAATGGTAGATCAACTGAAAAGAAAACAATCACCATACTTCCGTGAGAATTCTGGTGATGATTTGCATGACATGACATAATTAAATCATAACTCAGAAATGAGAAATATCGAAACAGAAAAATTTTAAATTAACCGATTCGGGAATTTGAGAGGAATAACTCAGCTACAAATGCAAAACAATAAGCCAAGCAAAGCTAAGAAGTATCATCTTCTTTTAATAATAATTCGTAATGTCACATTAAATTTTGTAGCATTAATTGTTATTCTTGTCAAGCCACAATTATTATTTAGTTTTATCAAGAATTGATAAATATCAAATTTAACATCGTGGAAATGGCTGCTTAGAACTACGAACTACGTAGTTTGCGTTAATATTTGACGTTTAGTAATGCTTCTTGAATTCTCATTTCTTCCTACGTGGGCCAGAATATCAGCAAGACTTTGAAAATTAATTTAAAAAGAATAAAGCGAAAAAATCATGAATACGAACAAAATTTACTAGGCTTATTAGCATTTTCTTCGTTACCACGTGCGTTTGTTTTACCTTTTTAGTCCGCCATTAGAAAGTGGCTACAGTGCCCCTTATAGTTCGTTGGAGTTGCGAATTCAGGTTCGAATGCGATGGATTACGGCAACAGACGAAAATAAAAATTTAAAAGTGTTACTTACTTCGAATTTGATTTTTTTTCTTCCAGTCTCATTAAGAATTGACACCAATTCATTCCACGGCAGCGGGAACCTAAACAAAGGTTGGGATGTCATTTATTTATTAATTGAAACTCCTATGGCTGCACGCGTCCGGCTTTTGTCATTATTCAGTTATTTTGAAAATGGTACTACGCGTCTCTCGTCACGCCATATGCAAGTCGCCAAAAGCAGGGTTGTAATATTTTGGCTTGTGCCACGCATGCGCAGAAGCGCGGAATAAAGCTATACTAAGATCCTTCCATGCACATTTTCATAAGCGATTCTTCCTTTTCCTGTGCAGCGCGCGCAGCAGTCACAAATATTCCCTTTCCCCTACAGTAGAAAGTGAACACCGTAGATTTTCCCATTTTCCCTACCCAGAGGTAGAGAAACGACTAAGTTTTTAACATCAGGATTCGTCCTGCCCCTAGACGCTTCGTACTTCCTCCAGCTGGTGGAACCGGTCTGCGCGCGCATCCCCGCTCAGGGAAAAAAAAAATCAGTCTTGAAACTTTTGTTACGCACCCTGTACATCAGCTGGGCTTCGAAATGATATGTAATAATGGAATCAACATCCTTCTTCGACGTTTGATCCTGGTTCGTATAAGCGAGATCGTTAGGAATCTTTTTTAATTATTATTATTATTGTATCTACCAGTTAAAAACACTTTTTAATTGCTATAAGTTTTCAAACAAATTATTCGCGTTGCCTTGAAAGAATAATACACAAATAAAAAAGAGTTCACGCCGTTGTGCTGGAAAGCTGTAATAGCTTTCTGCGCAAAGTTGACTAATAATAGAAGGGATCATGCTTCGTCTGTCACAGCATGGTTAATAACAACTTTCTGTGCAAAGATGAGAAATGAGTGATGGGATCCTCTACAACTATATCTTTGTTGATACCACTGGTCAGTAGTCACACGAATTGGCGCATTGTGATTCAGTTAGTCATTTAGCAGCACTGATAAGCATATTGAAATCATTATTGAACAAGAAGTTTTAATCTGAATTCTAAGCATAATATCAAAATCCTAGCAAGGGGGGGGGGGGGGCGGGGGAGCAATGTGTTCATTCGTAATAGCCCTTACACGTATGTACAGCGCAGATAGAAATTACTTCTAGAGAAGGGGGAGGGTATAACTCTCCTTCACGTTTAAAAATCTACCGTTTTACCATTGGTAAAGGGAAAAGCAGTTAAAAGCGCTGGAGAGATTCAAAACCTTTGCTCCGTCGCTGCATCTTTTTACATGAAAGAAAAAGGATAAAAGAAATATTTATATTTTAACCCTGCATTAACTAAGATCTGCAAACGAAACTATTCTAAGACGAAATATTTTTTTAAATTTGAAAAAAAAAAGAAGTTATTTCATTAGTCATTTTTTATTAGTCCTTTATCTTTTCTTTTCTTTTCTTTTTACTTTTTTTTCGCATTTGGCTTGTTTTTTCGCGAATATTAGATGAGTTTACAGACAAAAGCTAAAATTGAAAACTTTCAGGATTTTTTTCAGCAAAAAAGCAGACATAACCCTTGTCAAAGTACATGATAAATACAATTTTTGGAACTTTTAATCACTAAACAATTCGATCAAAACTTTTGTGAAGCAAAAGTATTTTTTCATGCATACCATCTGGTCACTATGTGGACAATATTGATTTTAAATTGTGGGATTCGTTAATAGTCCTTGTTTCGTTTTACTAATACTACCTCCGACTTTTACTATTTTTCAGCAGCAACAACGATCTTTCTGCGTGGGACATAACGCCCTTCGTGAATTTTACGAATAGCCTCCCCCTCCCCCTTTTCCGCAGAAATTCAATAAACTCATTAATACATCGCACTCCGGCAAGGAAAGTGACACAACTCTAAATTTTTTAAACTTATAATTTATAGCTTTAAAACTTTAATTTAATGCTTTCAACATAACTCGCATAATATTCAACATAACCAGTGCGATGTGGCATAGAAACGATATCTTTATCTTTACTAATAATAAAGCTGAAAGTCTCTCTGTCCGGATGTCTGGATCTCAGTGCCGCGCATAGCGCCTAGACCGTTCCGCCGATTTTCATGAAATTTGGCACAAAATTATTTTGTAGCCACCTTAAAGCGATTTTTCGAAAATTTTATTTTATTTTATTTTATTTTTTTTTTTTGGTCTATGATTTAATTTTTACCATCATTGGTGGATTTAATATTTCTGCAACGAGCGAATTAACACAACCTGGACGGGCAAATTACCATAACATGGTCAAGCAAATTATCTTTACTAATAATAAAGCTGAAAGTCTTTCTGTCCGGATCTCTGCGACACGCATAGCGCCAAGACCGTTCTGCCGATTTTCAAGAAAATTGGCAAAAAATAATTTTGTAGCATGGGAGTGTGCATCTTGAAACGATTTTTCGAAAACTCGAATTTTTTTTCTATGATTTTGTTTTTACCACCATTGGTGGATTTAATTCCTCTGCACCGAGCGAATTAACACAACATTTACGAACAAATTACGTAACGTGGACGAGCAAAGTAATACAGAACATTGGCGAGAAATTCATCATCCATTATTTGTAAATATAATAGCACTTGCTACGAATTTAAACATATAAGTACCGAGTGATCCAAAAGTCATGGCCAGGTTTGGATGTCACTAACTTTGGGACACAGCTGGAGTTATAGTTCGACAGGTGTAGATTAAGGTCCAGGCAAGAAATCAGTGACAACTAATCAACTTTTTTAATTACGCGGTCTCAATGTCGATAATTTGAAACAGAAAGAATCCAAATTCGAGGTCAATTATTCTAAAACGCCAGAGTCAATAACCTTCAGCAAGAGCTGCTATTATACTGTATGTGGTGTAGTTTTAGACTCATGTCAGAAAACCACGATATCTAATCATTTTGCTTAATTAAACGGTCTCAAAAATTACTTTAGAATAAAAAAGCGTTTTTTCAGGAGTTTATATTCATATTACTCAAAATCTTATGAGCTCAAACTCACATAACGCATCAGTTGCCAAATGCACTTTAAACTCCCAAAATTTCATTCTTGCAGTGTAAGAAACTTTTCTGCCACCATAACCACAGCATGGTTATTCGTCTCACAAAGCTGATCCGCCATTTGGGACATTAGTTTTTGGTGATCCTAGATCCTCAGGATTCGGATCTCGGAAGCTGAAAATTTGCATAGGTTAGTTTCAAAGACATCTCCACACCCGACACCTCTAAAATATTTCATCCCATTCGGGGTTTCTCGAGTGGGGACAATTTGAAAAATCAGGTCAGGTGACGTGGAATTACTCTGTTGTAAACATTATGCACATTTCACCTGTATCTTTTGTTATTATGTAACAAATCTGTGTCTTTATTTCTTTCCTTCCTTTTTTTATTGACGTTATATTTACTTGTATATTTTTACATTTGAGTCTTAATTAATAAATTTGTTTGTTTTTAAAAAAGTATTAATAAGTAGTGTACATGCAAAATTCTACTGTAATTATAAACTCAATCTCTTACCCAATTGCAATCCTCTTCCTAAAACATAGCGTTGATTTATGATCATTATAAAGTCAAAAATAACAAAAGATACATGTGAAGTGTCACAATGTTATATCAGAGTGGTTCCACGACAATTGACCTGATTTTTAAAATTGTTCCCGCTCGGTCATCCCCAAATGGGATGACATTTCATAGAGGTGCAGAGATTTCTTTTAAACTAACTTATGCAAATTTTTGCTTCCAAAATCCGATTCCAGAGGATCTAGGATCTCCAAAAAAATAGTGCTCCAGAATCGCGGATCAGCTTTGTGAAATTAATTGCCATGTTGTGCTAAAGGTTGCACAAAATTTCATAACACTGGAAGCATGAAATTTTGGGAGTTTAAAGTACATTTGGCTGTTTATTCGTTCTAGTATTTATGTGAGTTTGAACACATAAGACTTAGAGTAGCACGCATATCAACCCGTAAAGAAACGCTATTTTATACTGAAATCATCATTTTTGAGACCGTGTAATTAAACAAAGATGATTAGATCTCATATTTTTCTGAAATGAATCTAAAACTACGCCACGTTGAGTATATTAAAGCTCTTGCTCAAAGTTATTAACTCAAGCGTTTTATAGTAATTGACCTAAAACTTTGATTCTTTTTGCTTCAATATCAATTTTGAGGCCGCGTAATAAAAAAATTGATTAGTTGCCACGGGTTTCTAACCTGGAACTCAGACAACACTACTCGGACTATAATTACAGCTGTGTCCCATAGTTGTTGACCAGTCACGCACAAAGTTATTGACCTCTAAACTTGGTCGTTAAAAAAAAAAAATAATAATCGACTTTGAGACCGTTTAAGTACTAAAACCAAGAGAAACCAATGCTGTTAATTATTTTTCTTAGTACTATACTGCGGTGAGTAGTTAATTATATACTTATTTTCGTGGGTTACTCACGGGTTTAGCAGATATCCGTGCCCAAACAAGGCGAAAAAAGTTAAAAAGTCGTATTTTCTATTGACCTTTGCCCTTCAAGCCATGCGTGACTCACCGAAATATTTATGCTAGTATGTAACTAGTATCAAGTAGTATCCACATTTAAAAGAATTGGCTAGGTTCACTCATTTTTTTGAAGCAGAGCAATCACATATGAAGCTCTTTTTTTTTTTTTTTTTTCAAGACGTTAAACTTTGACCTCTATTCGAGGGCCAACAAAACAAATTTGAGAGGAAAGAAGCTTCAATTTTTCTTATCACAGTACTAGTAAAATTTTCTGAAAGTTTTAGGAAAATTGAAAGTGTCAACTATTAGGCCCTTATTCACTTTGTGCAACTTCAAAAAAAAAAAAAACTGATACCTTCGATAGATGGCGGTAGATTTCGTTTTCACATTGACGGGTTCTCGTTTCCTGTTTTCAGTACATTTTAGCTCTGCATAAAATCGAGAAAGCGCAGGCATTTTGTATCATGAAGATGTTGAATTAACTCACTATATGGGCAAGTACGATTTTAACGAGTGGGATCGGCTATTTAGCTAGTAATTTCATTTCGTTTAGTAAATTACCTCCTTGACGCATCTTTTTGGCAGCAAAACCGATAATTTGTTTTCACTGAACCAAAAAACTGATGGTTTGTAGACAACAATACGGTCGCCTTCAAATAAATTTCCTTCAGAAATGTTTCCCAAGCAATAGAATCGCAGCAGTCTGACCAGTGCGTGAGTGCACAAAGGAGATAATACTTCGATATTTTTTTGTGTTTCTGTATCGACTGATACAATTTCCATTCAACGCAAAGTAGTGTAAAATTCACCGTCGTTGGAGTTTGCGGCCATTACGGTTGCCATGAATGCAATGGCCCTAACCTCGAACCTCGACTTCATTAACCAATACTACGACTGCTACGACCCCGAACGGATACGGATCATGATTTTTCTTCGGTGGAGAGCGTGAGCTCTTTTGCCTGGTGTGAGGGTGTAGGGTCATAACATGGAACAGATCATAGATGGTATGAGGGGGAGGAGGAAAATATATATATATATATATATATATATATATATATATATATATATATATATATATATATATATATATATATATATATATATATATATATATATATATATATATATATATATATATATATATATATATAAAGGAATCTTTTCAGGGCCAGGCCGCCAATGCAGTTTAAATATATCGGTAATAAAAGAGATAAATAAATTACTGGTAGTAAAAGGTTTTAATGCGAAAACTGTCTGCAATATATATATATATATATATATATATATATATATATATATATATATATATATATATATATATATATATATATATATATATATATATATATAAAATTTTAGAGTAGACGTACATCACTGAGTTATGTAAATGATGTGAAATGCGCAGCTCTCCGACGCACATGAAGTAAGATATAAGGGAAGGAACTTGCAGAATGAGCAATATTCGTGTCGTTATTTCTGACTGGAGAATTATCGAAGAAATTTTGTTTTCGTCTTGGCGGATACGTGTAACACGAGAGAATGCCAGGCCGACGTCAACGAAGGCACTTCCAGCAGGTAGACGATTTTACGAGGGGTACGGTGATCGGACTGAGAAGGGGAGGTTGGTCCGTACGTCAAATCGCAGCTGATACCCACATGGATGCGAGCACGTTGCATCGGCTGTGCCGAAGATGGTTGGAACAACGATATGTGGTAAGATTGAGGGGTGCAGGGTCAGCCAGAGTGACGTCAGAACGCGTGGATCGACGCATCCACCGACAAGCTGTAGCAGATCCACAAGTCACCTGTTCCTCGATTTTGCAGCAGGTGCAAGATACCCTGAATAATCCCGTGTCAACCAGAACAATTTCCCGTCGTCTGGTTGCACGTGGTCTGCAATCACGGCGTCCGCTAAGAAGACTGCCATTGACCCCACAAAATAGAGAGCAACGTTATGGTGCCGGATTAGAGCGACGTGGAAGACAGAATGGTGAACTGTCGTGTTCTCAGATGAATCCCGCTTCTGTTTACCCAGTGAGAGTCGCCGCATACGTGTGTGGCGTCGTCGTGGGGACAGATCTAATCCTGCAATAACTGTGGAACGTCCCACTGCACGACAACGTGGCATAATGGTTTGGGGCGCAATTGCGTACAATTCCATATCACCTCTAGTTCGTATTCAGGGCACTATGACGGACCAACGATACTTCGATAATGTGCTGCGGCTGGAGGCAATCTCTTACCTTCAAGGGCTACCTAATGCAATTTTTCAGCAGGATAACGCCCGACCACACAGTGCTCAAATCTGCCAACATGCTCTCCAAGGCACACAGATGCTTCCCTGGCCACCATACTCTCCTGACCTTTCACCAATCAAACATGTGTGGGATGTGATTTGGCACCGTTTGCAGACTCTGTCCCTGCCTCGTTCAGAAGACGAACTGTGGCAAATGGTTAAAAGAGAATGGAGAGCCATCCCTCTGGACACCATCCGCACCCTTATTGACTCTATGCCTAGACATGTTTCTTCGTGTATCGCTGTCCGCGGTGGTCCTACATCCTACTGAGCCGACACCGTTCTCGCTCTGTATTCTGTTTATCATTTTGAAATTAAGATCACTTATTATTCCTTGCTGTCTCTGTCTTTTTTCCAAATTTCATCATATTCTGACCACTCCTTCTTGGTGTTGCATTTTCAATGTCGAGCAGTGTATTTCAGAAAGTTTTACCCCTGATAAATTTCCTGCTCGGCTGAACACTCATCTGCATCTCTTCCGTATGCTAAACTGAATTTTTAACTTCAGATACTCAATACGCCTTGAAAACCTCATAGATTATTTTTATAATTATTTATAGTCAAAATGGTATCTTCAGATGCCAAAAAAAAAAAAAAAAAAAAAAAAAAAAAAAAAAAAAAAAAAAAAAAAAAAAAACAGACATGCTTTTAGCACTAAGTTGAGTGAGTATCTAGGAGCCCCTAAAATTTTTTAACAACTTAGTTTTCAACTTTATGTGACTCTTTGCAGAGATTGTCTTGAGTTACAGCAAGATGAAAGCTCACGAGCGATGAAGACCAGCGCAATATTCCAAAGAGAAATATCTTTTCCCGTGTTGCTGTTGAGATTGTAGAACGATGTACATAGGAGTATTTGTATCAAAAAGCTGGACAAAATTATTTGATGCAATTTTTTGTCATATAATGCTTTGAAACTTGCTACTTGATCAAAATAAGGTGTTTATTTAAAGGAAAAAAGATTTTTCTTAGAAAATTATTATCGTTTTTTCCTCTTCTATACACTTACTGCAATTAAACGGTTGCTCATCTAGTATTTATTACAGCGTGCTTGCGTCCTGCGATCATCATATTTACTCCTCCTATGGAAAACGACTTTGTTCTTTAGAGCTGCCTAGGTCTACTACTACTTGTTTAGTAGGGGGTTAGAATTTCCTAAGTGTCTGTTTGATCTGCATCTGTTACAATCCACTCGTGAAAATAACCGTGAAAAATGTACTCGGTGATGCGCTTATTTCGGGTTACAGCCGCCTTCTCTGAAAACTAAGCAATGGGTTGGATTGCTTGAGAGTTAAACTTCAGCACCTGGCATCAAACTTCATATATACTTTTAGGAATAGGATGATAACCTTACTCATATAGGTCGACAAAATCTAACAGAAGAAGGAATAATATTTTGTAATTTTGTTTCCTTCACCATCAATAATTATAACTAGTAGTGTGAGCTCTGTTTAATATTTGCATCGTTTTCGGAAATGTTTAAAAATTTTTATTTATACTGTGTGTGCTGGTTTTCATCATCGCCCTATTTTTATATCAGCACCATATTTTGCTTTTTTCCCTCTGAAGACGTTTCTCCCCCCCCCCCCCTGTGCTATTACAGTCAAACCTCCATATATCGAACTTCCACGTATCGAAATTTTCTATATATCGAAATCCCAGCAAATTTCTATATTCATTACATAGAAAAATTGTTTCTATATATCGAAAAAGTCTCTATATATCGAAATTTTTTGCTAGACATTCGTAGGTTTTTTTCCACTTTAGACTGTATGTCTCATGAAAAATGAAGGTTAGCGGAGAAAATTATGATCACTAAAGGTTGCTGCGAAATTCATAAAGAATAGGGGGTTCAAGGGTGTGTAGATAGGGTCGTTGTTCCGTTCTGGAGTTCTTACATTCCCTCAAGTTTATTTCAAATCTTAGTTGCAACCAGTATAACTAAAATCAGTGTCAAGTTATCCCTTTTGTCTGTTGATTATCATTCCTAGTATTTTTAGCTTCAGTAAAAATCATTCAAGTTAAGTAGATTGATTTTTTACTTTTTTCTCGATTACATTGTTAACACGAAAATCCCCTAATGTGGCGGTTCAAGTTGAATTTCCGTAGAATGAAGGTGTATGAAGGAGCAAAAATGTAATTTCTGTTAAATTCTTAATTATTAAATTTCATTTAATCCGATGCTCGTTTAAATTAGAAGTTGGGTTTCATGCACGAAAATTAGTTTTAATTTTAATGTTTTAGGATATTATTATGATAAAATAAGATAGTGTTTCTATATATCGAAATTTCTATATATCGAATTTTTTTCCGGCAATTTGCTACTTCGATATATGGAGGTCCGACTATATTTATACAGTCGTAACATATCGCGGTCAAGCAGTACGTGAAGTTGAATTTCAGAGACGGTATCCGTAACTCGTACTGGGTTCTCAACCGGGTAACATTCCTTCTAAACACTTTCTGCAATGGAACATGTAGGGGTAATTGCTTTTGTTATCATTTTAATTTCTTCCCACTTCTAGGGAAGTCTGTCTGCATTGATTGCGAGATCCTCTTGAGGTGTCTGTTTCATAACAACAGTTAGATTATTATAGAGGAACTAATAGGTTTTTTCGAAGTTTGGTTGATCCGGTTGGTAAAGAATTTAGTTATTTTATGATTTTGGATTTATCACTGTTTTTATAGTGCACTGGCTTATACCAACTACATTTGTCATCTCTTCAACAGGTACCTGGTTTTGTAGTTCTTTAGTTTTACAATTTAGTTCTTGAAAGGACTTTGATGGTTTCTGCTAATTGCGCAGATTTTGTATACCAGTAATGAAATATCTTACTCGTTCTTTATTTTTCAAGGAACGATCCTCAATATAGCATTCAGAAGCCTCTTTACAATTGAACTCGGTTTAAAAATACTTCAAAACATGACTCAATATGTGATCTGCCTATTTCCCAAATTCCTGAAGTTTTCCTTCCAACAATATAAACTTTTTATCCAGTATCATGGATTTGAGTTCTTTCATAATATCATGTATCCTATTCTGGTAAAAGATTTGACAGTTTCAGAAGAATTTATAAAGAAATAAGAGAAATTTCCGAACTTGAAATAGTTAAGCCTTTTTTAGTCACCAACTTTAAACTCCTAAAAGACAAAATGGTGGAAATAGGCGGATAGTGGCAACGATTGTTCACTTTTTTAGAGGGCGCTGTCGCCGAACCGCTCCCGTCAATCGCAGCAGATCAATGTAAATGATGCTAAGTTTTTTTTTTAGAGGCAGCTATTAAAGCGAAGAAAGAAAAAAACTACTGGAAATTGGTTGTAATAAGGGGACAATATAGAGGACGATGTACGGCTTTCGTCTACAGGAAGTTAGCGCAGTATTTTGATGAAAAAATTTTATTTTATTTTTCATCACCAACTTGCCGAATTCGTCTGCTATTAATATTGCGCTGTGCGATGTTTTAGTTATTACGAGTTGGAATTTTTCTCTTCCTGTAAATAATTGACGAAATGAGAATGTAGTAGAATTATTTACGTAAATACTTTTTTTAATTAGTTGTAAATTTCGCGACATTTTTCGAGAACTAATTAAAGCGAAATAATTGTTTGCTTTCACGACCTTTAACAGATAAAAATAAATGTTAATGTTCTATTTACTTAACTTCAAGCTGATATTGATTATAATCATTTTATTCATGTATTTACTCACTGCTTAGACACAATTGTTATCATTATTTTTATTATTATTGCATTTTTTTTCTACAACCAAATCGAAAAAAAATCGGGAAACCTTTTTCATTTAAAAAAATACATGTACAAAAAGAGTAAATTGTAATTTTCAAAAACATGATTAATTTCAACAGAAAATCCCACAAACTATCTCAAAAAAGCGTTCCAAGGTATAATTTTTTGAATGAATAAGGTTTCTCGATTTTTTTTCCCATTTGGTTGTCGAAAAAAATGCAATAATAAAAAAATAATGATAACAATTCTGTTTAAGCAGTGAGTAAATTATTATAATCAATATCAGCTTGAAGTTAAGTAATAGAACGTTAACATTTATTTTATCTGTTAAAGGTCGTGAAAGCAAAAAATTATTTCGCTTTAATTAGTTCTCGAAACATGTCACGAAATTTACAACTAATTAAAAAAAGTATTTACGTAATTAATTCTACTTCATTCTCATTTCGTCAATTATTTACAGGAATAGAAACATTCGAACACGTAAAAAATAAAACATCGCACAGCGCAATATTAATAGCAGACGAATTCGGCAAGTTGATGATGAAAAATAAAATAAATTTTTCCATCAAATACTGCGCTAACTTCCTGTGGACGAAAGTCGTACATCGTCCACTATATTGGCCCCTTATTACAACCAATTTCCAGTAGTTTTTTCTTTTTTTGCTTTAATAGCTGCTTCTAAAAAAATGAGAAACTTTGCATCATTTACATTGATCTGCTGCGATTGTCGGGAGCGGTACACATACAGCGCCCTCTGGAAAAAGTGAACGAACGTTGCCACTTCTACATAGTAAAGATTTATCTCCTCCCCTTTAACCTCCCTGGATGCTATATACGGAGAGATTGGACAACGGCGCGCCGCTATCCGCCATGTTTAGTCCAAGTGTCGTTAGCTCGAAATGCTGCGCTGTGCGAATTTCTAGCTTTCCCACGGAATATAGGACATAAAATCTTTTAAGTACAGACTTACTTTTTTTTCTCCTCGTATTTTTATAAAACGGAGTGAGTTCAAAGTCTGGCAATCCGGCGCCGATTGTTTCGTATCGTCATAGCGCGTACAAAGATTTTTTTTTCCTCAAAAAAGTGTTCACAAATATAGAAAACAAATAGGTATTTGTGATCTGCACATTGCATTTCATAATATCATAACTAGCTTCTAATTTTTTCGATACAATGTACAGTGATATTTGGGGCAGAATATGCATTATGGTCTACGGGAGTGGGTATCTTTGGACTTAAGATGGCCGCCGTTCCGAAGTTGTCCAATCTCTCCGTATTTAGGATCTCTAGGCGGAAGATGTTTTTACAGAATATCATAGCAGACAGTCAATATTTTATGCCCATAACAAAAGTACAGCTCGACTCGGCCCGGAAAGTATACAAAAACTTTAATTTCTAAAAAAATTAGCGAAAAATAAACACCCAATTTTGACTTAATTTCAGAGTACGAAATTGACAAATGATAAAATAATTCAACGAATCAGGATTTTAGATGGATCTATATACCTCCCTTTTCCATACTCAAAGGTTTGTTTTACTAAATTCCACCGCATTCAAATACAGTAACAATAAAACGGAGACTTAGCACGAAAAGCGTCGAAAGCAAAAGCGAGAGATTCCAACAATGTCCAAGTTCCGACAAGCGTATACCAACGGAAATGCAACAGGTGAGATTCTTACTGCTGTCCTTTGATAGAACAGTTTTGTATTTTAGTTTTTGTCCGGTTTTACTGGCCGAATACTCCTATGTGCGATGGTCAAGTTCTAATTGCGAGTTAAAGGAACTTATTGTTTACAGCACAAAAGTTATAGGACGAAGACTTTGCCGGAGCTGGTCAGTATTCTCTGAGATAGCTCGAAACAAAGCACGGAAAACCATTAAAAGACAGTATGATCTTGAACTTGATAAACTTATGAAAGTTAGGCTGCTCTTCTCAGCTCTCATGACACAAATGAAAAAGCTTTTGCAGTTGACAAATTAATGTCATATAGGGTAAGAAATGAGCAAGGATGAACTGTACTGTCTTCAAGAAATCCGCAGTCGATATATCTTGATGCTTGCAATCTCACTGAACTGATCGACTGGGTCGCTGAGATCCTCACTGAACCAATTTTCACCGCAAATGTATCTTTAGAACAGCTTAAAGCATTGAATATTCTCTCACTGAAACTTCCTCCATATTCCATACACACTCAAAGTTGCGAGAGAACTGTGAAATTAGTCACCGAAGCTGCAGAATCAGTATGTACCTTTAACCTCTGAGCTGGTGGCCTTACTCAGCTGAACATAGAAAAGGCTTTTAGTCAATATCATTTGAAACTAGCCACGATGGCTCGTTTTACCCCAAGTGTTGCTTTTCAGATTAAAACATGCATATTTTTACTCTGTTGTTGTTCGATATTTAGTGTTAGAATTCGGGGTAAAAAGAATAGAAGAATAATAAAAATAAAAGGTTTATAAAATATAGAATCTGGAATTCGTTTCTGATAAATTCAAGTGATCGCCATCCAGACAGCCAGGTGAGTGCTCCGTGGTTCGAAAAAAGAAAATTTTTAATAAAAGTCAATCCATCTTTTCATATCTTTTATACATACGAAATATCATTCAAAATGAATACTAGTGAATTTGAAAACTAATATTTCAAAAGTTATTAAAATCCACTTTATGCTAGCGTTTAAACATTAATCATCTCTTTCAGAAAGAAATGTACGCAACTGTAATATTAAATCGAAGAAAATTCTAATTTTTTTTTTCCACATTAGTTCACGCTTACCTTCAAGCGTCGACCACAGGCATTAATTCAACAGCTATCATTGCCTGAATATTGAGCGATTACTTGAAACCGAAGAAATACACAGGACCAACTAAGTTCACAAACTGAGAGATTTGACTCGCCTGAGCACAGGTCATCTAAAAACCCTCAGATTTTCCCATGATAATAGGACTTTCCCAATTTGCACCAAATGTCATACTGAAGAGGCCACTGCACAACATCTGATTTTTTGTGTTGCTTTGGTACGCGAGGATCTACTGAAGAGACCTGCTTCTGTCTTGAAGTTGATTAAGGCGAACAACCTCATGGATCTGATCTGATTCAGAACAGAGAGATAAGTAAGAAGAAGACAAACTGAGAGTTTTCTACTTATATTTATTTTTGACATTAAAACAACTGTTTTTTTTTCTTTTTTACTATTGTTCACACAGAGGAGAACGTACGAATCATTCCATTTCAACATCCTCATGCAAGAGTAATTACTCCCCACCGCAGCTTGCACTTATGTCTTATGAACCAAAAATTTCATCACGAAAGTTTCATCTACTCATTGGTCAAGTATGCGTTCTTGATAGACGAGATGAGTGGCGATTTTCTGAATAGATAAGCTGAGACTGTCATTAAACAAAGATTCGGTCTACTTTCAAAACGATCATTTGTCCATTTTCTTTTTGGGGGAAATTTCTGGACTTATGCGGGTTTGTGGGATTATTTTCTCCTTTTGCTGAGAAAATTGGCGGTGAAGTTCATGTATTGTTGTATCATTTTAGATCATTTCAACTCATTTAGTTGCGAATCCGGGCGTTTAGGTTAAAAATAGTCCGCAATAATAAATTGCATTTTATTTTTCAAGTTTAAATTGCTGCTCATTGAACGATGCTACGCCAAACGCGAAATTTCAGTTTAGAGGTTGATTGTAGTATTGCATGAAGATAGAGCAATCTGGTTAGTTTTCAGTCTCGTGACTTATGAGAAGATTTGTTCTCCCTACGAATCTTTCTGCTGCGACTTCGAGGAAACCTTAAAAACATTGGAAACCTTTTTCGAATCCTGTTTTGTACATGCAGTTTTAATGAAATCCGCTCATTATAAAGTTAATTTACATTAATTTTTATTGTGCACTATTAGGGATGACATAATGGATGTTTTTGAAGAATCAGGTCGCATCTCATATCGCGAGCAATGAAAACACAAATGTGGTAATTTTTTCTTTCGAAAACTATGGATATTGCAACAACTTATGAGGTTGTTGTAAATATGTTGTGTGTTATCCCCATTAGTGTTCCCAAAGTTACTTTGCTTCAGTGTAATATCCCTAATTTTAGTTGAGTTAAAAAAAAAAATGAGATGCAGTAGACGAGAATATTTTATCAGAGATTTTTTATGTAATTTTGGATATTTTCCAACGGTCATTCTGATTCCTTTACAGTTTCATTCAAAATTTAGTTGAAGTTTCTTCTTCATATTTACCAGATGATTTCTCATATTTACAAAATATTATTTTTCATTTTCCCAAAACCTTCTCAAAAAGTACACAGAAACTAGTTGCGGTATATTACAAGATTTACCTAATGTTCCTTTAAAAACCTAATATTCATTTTGTGTTTTTATGAGTTAGAAAAAAAAACTTTTTGAAAGAAATGAAACTGTCCTGAGGATTTCCTAGTGCGGAGCTAAGATTCAAATATGTTGAATATTTTCGAGCGTTCTTATGTTCAAACCGCAAAAAATATGTACGCGAACTCTTCCAGTGTATTGAAAGAGCGGTTAAACATAAGTCTCGGTTCAATGTTTCCTCGTCCGTCCTGTAGTCAAGACTATAAAGATTGTGACAGCGCCTACTTGTGGAAGGGCTCTGTTTACGAAAAATTAACGCGTGTGGGACGGAAGTCCTTATTACTGTCCATGGGTGCCAATATCCCCCTCCTCCTTAAGTTTCTCACCCCTCCTTCGTTTTGAATGTTTAGCTCTCTTTTGAATTTATACATTTTTATTATTATTTTTTTTTAGAAAACTTCTGTGCTACGCATAAATTAAATAAATACCTGAAATAAAGTATACAATCAGAATAAAGTAAAATTAAATGAATAATTTTAATTTTGAATAAATCAATAAAACAGATTTAAAAATCCGAGGGGTTATTATGTTCAAACCGCAAAAAATACATACTCGGACTCAACCAGTGTATTGAAAGAGCGGCTAAATATAACTTTCGGTTCAACGTTTCTACGTTTAACCTTCATTTGAGTATTGTACTGGGAATCAAGAGTGAGAGCCCTCCTATTATGTGGAAGGGCTCAGTTAACAGTAGTGAACCTGTATACTTAGAGGTACGACATAGACTGAAATAGCATTTTGCGAATACTTCCCAGTCGAAAACTTGGCGCGTTATCGCACCTTTAGCGTAGAGCTGCCAGTTTCAGGAAGCGATCGTTTAGACGAGAGACGCTAGTTTCGTGCGGTCAAAAATCGATACTTCGCGCTTAATTTTGCCGTTTATGAATCATTGGTGTTTTTTTAGGATGAATATATTTGGAACAAGCAGTATTTCACAATATTGCTCTTTAGCACTTCAAAATAAGTCTTCGGCTGGGCGGATTTACCAATAAGCTAAACAAGTTATATAGCCTTAGCCCCCCCCCCCCCCCCCGCTTTGTTGGGGCTATTAACTCCCGAAAAATTGCATGATTCGTTCCTTAAAAAAATGAAAAGTACTTGAAAAGCCAGTAAGCTAAGGCATTTAATTACAATGAACAAGCAATCTGCTCAACAAATTTAGTTAAGAGAGTAGTTAAATCTAAAACAGCTGATTTTTTTTTTTTTTTTTTTGTGATACATTTTGCTTTGATACACACAAAATGAATAACATATATTTTGAACACTACATATCAAACAACTACAAATCAAATCTTGTTCATGGTTTATAAAAAATGTTAAATATAATGTTGAGGCAAACCTCACCCGGCAGAGTAGTAATGCTGTGATTAGGATTTGCGTAGCCTTCACAATGATGCCAGGTTATGTTTACGACCCCAACCATATAGAACTTTTTATGCATACATTAAACGCATTTAACTTATTAAAATTTCATTAATATTAATATATGATATTTTAAATAAATTTCTGTTATGAATTAAGTTTCAAAACTAATTTTTTTACAGGAACATTCTGAATTCAAGCACATTAGCTTTTAATACCGTATGAGGAAGAAAGCCATAGAGCTGAATTGCAACGAAAATCCAAAAATCCTTTCTTCACTCAATTAAAATTTCATTCTCTAAAAGAAATAATTGAGTGCATTATTTGTGCAAGTCATTTCAAAATTTTTCTGTTTACAAAAAAATCTTTTTTTTTTATAAATTTTTGTTTAGTGAAAAAAATATCATAGGATTTATTCGTGGCAAAAATAATTATCGCAGTGATATTACTAAAAGTTTACAATGCGCGTTTAAAAATATAAATTTTTAGTGTGAAAAAAAATGATACTCATATCAAAGAAAAAAAAAATGAAACAAATTTGTTCATTTCTTTCATTTTACTAGAAAGCAAAACAGCTTGAAACAGAAAAAAAAAAAATCATAAAATTTCGACGTTGGTTTCACATTGTAAAAGCCGTGTTAATCATGCTATGCAGAGTGTATTACCACACTCAAAGGTATTGCGAGGACAAAACGCTATTCAGTACTTATTACTTTCAGAGAGGTGAATTTTAAAATTTTTTGGAAGATTGGATAATATGAGTGATGAAAAAAAAAACATTCGTTTCGAATAAAAGGCGATTAAGAAAAGTAGTATTTTCTCTCACTAGGCGACGCATCAATGGCAGATTCCCATTTTGTTTCGATGGAATTTGTTTCTGGAACCAGTTCCAGCAAACCAAATGACCAAAAGGAATTCGTTTGCCGAAGTAAATGACAATATCCATCTCTACGCTCATTCCCTCTTTTTTTTTTTTTTTTGCCACACATCATGCTCCCCTTCATAGGCATTTGACACACCCAGAGAACCCCGTACCTACCAATTTATCGGTTTTAAATGCTCAGATAGATCTGAGTAAGGGGGTCCCTGAGGATCTCCTCTTAATAAGCATACATTTGTAAAGAAAAATGCATGATGTTACACGTCTTGTTATCCCTTGCCACCATTTCAAAACACCTTCCCCCTTAAAAATTGATTTTCCCCAAAAATACCGAATTTCATTGAATTTCTAAAACCAGGAGGGGGCGGGAGTTAAATGGCTTTTCCCCCTGATCATCCAAATGAAGAGCCTCAACTTCAGAAAGGGCGTAAGTTCTACGGGAATCCATTGAACTTACGCCCTTTCTGAAATAATCGATTCAAGTGTCTTTCGCTATTATTATTTGAATCCATGTCAAATTTTACCTGCACGAAAATAATTTCATTGCGAGTGATTGCAGCGGTCGGAATGTGGATAAGAGCAATGCGTCAACCCATATTTCACGGTTTACCGCGGTTTAAGTATAATACGAAAATTTTAATGCATTTGAACATGGCGTTAATCCGCCTCTAGCTCTCACGAGGAAGCTTTTTCAACAGTTCGAGTAGATTTGAATACTACTTTGCAACATTTCTACGTCACAACCGATCACGTGAGCGAAAATCTCGATCTCGCAAGCTGACGAGCGTGGAATGTCCGCCCTGGACCGTGTGACCCGTGGACTGCTGTAAGTTAAAAACCAGAAAGCGTAAGTTTCACTATACGACCCGTGCGGAACTCCGCACTGTACTTCGAATCGTTTCATAAGGCACTTCGCTCTTTAAAAATTTCAAAGAAAGAATATTATGAAGAAAAACCGAAAAAAGTAAACGGAAAAAAGTAAGCACACACATGTAATTTGAAGACATCAGTAACAAAACCTCGTTAAATACAACGTTGTAATAATTTGATCATCGCTCACCTTTTGGTTGTACGTATTTTCAATGCAAATATAAATATCATTAAAAGTGTGCCTGAGTGACACGTAAAAAATCAGTAATTGTGTATGTGAAAAAACGGGTTGTGGCAAATACAATCCTGCCTATGTGAGCCTCTGGCGAAAAAAAAAAAACATAAAAGAGATATGTTTTGGCACGGATTCGAAATGGCGCCATTCTGATTATCAGCACGACACTCCAACCAACCGAGCAACTGCGCCTTCCTTTTCGAATGCTATTCATTGAATGAATGCGTAATAAAACACAGCAAAAAAAGCTTTTTGCCGAAAAAAATACAATAAGATCATGCGTCTATGTTTTATCATTAGCCAGCATGATACGACTTAAAATTATTCGTAAAACATGGAATTTGATTAAAGAATGAAGATCTCACGTAGCGATTGAAACAAACATTCTAGAGAAGTAATAAATTCGATTGAAAATGAGTGTTTTTATTTTTGAATATTCAACAATTTCCCATAGCAGGCTTCTTTAACCTGTACCGCTTAAATGCTCGCACTTGTTTTTCTTTTAATCGAAAATTTGAAATTCAAAACCAAAACCAGTTCAACTGAGTCCGTTTTCTAAGCGTAGTTTTTCAAACGTAGACAAAATGTTTTTTTTTTTTTTTTTTTTTTTTTTTGTCAGCCGAAAGCAGAGGAGTAAAAAATGATTTCTTACTAATGAAGTTGATAATAATTTTAATGTTTTATATCGTATTCGAATAAATAATTAAATATTTACTGGGTGAAACTCGTAGTTTTAATTTGGCGTAGTATTTTTTCATTTGTATAAAAGTTCGAACACTGCTATTAGAAAAATCTACATTTCAGCATACAATGAAAATGTTTTTCTGCACAAAAAGGATTCCCTTGAGGTATATCTAACGCTTTTTTTATGCTTGCATTATTCTTAGTGGTCTGGACTTAGTCAAAGCTTTAAAAAAAAAAGGAAGAACACCCTTCGATTGGCAGTCAGCTTATCTGAATGATAACTGCAGCCTGCATAAAGGAGTCGAAACACCAAATAGCATTCCCACTGCATTTATTTTACTACGTGCTACGTGTGTTATCTGTTGTATGCTAACTTGCCTGAAGTTCAAACAGTTTATCGCCGAACGCTCTACCCAAAAAAAAAAAAAAAAAAACCCCACAGGTTAATTTTGAATTTTTTTTCTTGCCGATAAGTGTTTTTATTTTTGAAAATTTTTACAATTTGTTATCGCAGGCTGTTTGAGCCGTTATAGCTTAGATGGCAGCACGTGTTCATCATTTAACAGCACGGTTAAAATACAAAATAACTTGAACTAAGTTCTTTTTTAAGCGTAGCTTTTCGAATGTAGTAAAAATGTGATGCGCTATTTGTTTTTTTGCAAAAAGAAGAAAAATATATATGTTACCCTTTAAATTGTAGTAGTAATATTTTTATTTGTACAAAGAGTCAAAAACTCATTAGAAGAATCTATATTTCAACATGCGATTTATTATATTTTACTGAACAAAAAACAATTCCATTGTAGTCTGAAATCTTAAACCTGATACTTATATTTCCGCTTACATTATGCTTTAATTTTCTTACCGAAGCCAAAGCTTTAGAAAAAAAAAAGAAAAATCCTTACAATTGAGCTCCATGTTGCATCAAGTTTTCATAACAGCAAGGAGCGTTTCCAATCTCATTTATTCTATTCCCTCATATTTATTATTCATTATTATTAATTGGACATGTAATGCGCGATATTTTTCTAATTTTTTGATGTAGATTGTCCGGACGTGGGCCCGAACACGCATTCTCCTGGTTACCAGTCGAACGCTCTGCCGATCAAGCTATTCAGCTCCGTCGGTAACAGTGCAAGTTAAAGTTGTAAACTTTATTGAAAATCTCATTCTGGTTCTTTAAAACAGGTTTTTTTGCCCGAAAAAAGTTTTTAGACCGTGGGTCTATTTTTCTTCAGTAGCCTGTACGATAAACTTTAAAATAGGGTGTAAATCAAAGAAATCGATCAAGAATTGAGGAAAATCTCGCGTAGAAACCAAAAACTGGCTACAGAAATAATATATAAGGATTGGCATAAAGTTGGAGTCGAATATTCAGAAATTGGTTTCTGAAACACTTTAATAAAACAGGCATCTAGTAGTTGATAACAATTTTTTTCGGAAATTTCTTTTTTCTTTCCATATTTTTCAATGTTATTTTAAAAAAAAACAAAACATTTTGAAGTTTTATCTTGGGCTTGCACGAACGATTTAAATGTGAGATGCAGAAAATTAAACAAAAATAATATTAAAATTATAATTGGAAATATACAAGAACTCAACTCCATCTTACATTCAAATTAATGTTCTTTTAAATTTTTGACAAAAATAAAAAAAATAAAAAAATCACAATTAGCCAAAACAACTATTTTGCGTGCATAATTCGGCCTCACAGCTTACTGAAACTTCCTTTCCTAGATCTTAACACATTGAAAATTTTTCAAACACTTTACAAATAATAATAATAATAATAATAATAATAATAATAATAATAATAATAATAATAATAATAATAATAATAATAATAATAATAATAACAATAATAATAATTCGTAAAAAATCAGCAAACTAATCTAAGAGCAAATATTTTCCATTGAGCCATCTGGAAACTGTTATAGGAGAAATTTCACACCGTCGGCTATTTTTCGAGTGCAATAGTTTTTCCTTTAAGCAAATTATCACTGAGAAGAGCCATTCGACACTGCCTATTGTAACATGACTAGCAAGACAATTAAGTTTTATTGTATGTTCCTGTAAAAAAGTTGTGTATGTTAATTTTCTTCAGAGTTATTGTTTTACAAAAGGACACTGAAATGGCGAAACGCAGAAGAAAAAAAAAACAGAAGCATTTTAAGTGTAGATTTTAATTTAAAATGTTCTATAAAATATTCTTTCCTAGACAATAAAATAGTGTTTCTCATTATTTACATAATGAGGGTTACGCGTAATCCACATAAAACTGACTATGGCAACATAATGTTGTTCTTCTGCAGAGACAGCGAATAAATTTATACATTTTAAAAAGTCATAGACGTAACTCTAATGTAGAAATACCACGTTTTAATTGGTTTGCTTTTTTTGTTAAACAATTTTGTTCTTTTCTCGATGAAACCAAATTTCAAAATTTCTGTTTTAAAAAGGTATACGGTGCCCTAAAGTGGGAAAAAATGAATTTTTAAGCATAGCGCAAAAACTATTGAATATTTTGAGCTGAAATTTTGGATTCCCACATAAAAGCTCTTCTAAATTGTTTTTCTGCTGAAATTTAATATAGTTTCAGATCATATTTTTTTTTTTTCAAAAAATATTATTATAACACATAAAATATCTAAATTTACATTTTAGCTGTTGTTTTTTTTTACATTTTAGCTGTAAATAATGTTTTTATTATTGGGTCGAATCATATTTTGATATAGGAAAACAATCTTTGCCGTACCTAATCTTGTTTTTGTGTTATGTGTAAAATTATCAAAATACGTTTTAATATTACGAGAGGGATTTTTCAAAACTCAATTCTGAAGTAACGACTGGATCGAACTAAACAAAATTTTTCAACAAAGTTAAAAAAGGATGCTAGTTACAAATATGTGATTTAAAAAAAAGGGTGTTCTCATTGAAAAATTTGAAGTTGATGCTCGTTTAAATATGAAAACGACCCCCTAACAACAGCTTATTAACATAAATATGTAGAATTCATTATTCCTGAAAAAAAATAACACCTTATACTTGTCTGTAGGGTCAATAGTCTTCGAATACGAACGAGTGTTTCATTTTGTTTTTCTATGACTGTACCTAGTAGCAAGTAGTATCCGCTATCAAAAGAATTGGCTTGGCTCACTCATTGCTTTTGTGGCAAAGCAATCATCCATGTAACTTTTTTTTTCTCCAAGACCTTAAACTTTAACCACTACTCGAGAGCCAACAAGTCGAATTTGAGAGGAATGAAGCTTCAGTTTTTCTTATCACAATACTAGTTAAAAATTTTGAAAGTTTCAGGAAAATTGAAGGTATTAACTATCAGGCCCCCGTTCACTTTGTTCAGCTTCTAAAAAAATGAATCTTTAATGTTAGCCTTGTTAGTTTCTAGCATCTTCGATAGATGGCAATAGATTTCGTCAAGAAAGCGCAGGCATTCTGTATCACGAAGCTTTTAATCAACTCACTATATGGGCAAGTACGATTCTTAACGAGTGGGATCGGCTAATTAGCCAGTAATCTTATTTCGTGTATTAAAACTACCTCCTTGACGCATCTTTTTGGCAGCAAAAACGATATTTTGTTTTCACCGAATCAAAAAACTGATGGTTTGTAGCAGGGCTGTCCAACTGGCGGCCCGCGGGCCGCATGCGGCTCGCCAACATATATTGTGCGGCCCGCCATTCTTATTCAGCATCTTTCTTTTTTCGACATTTATTGGTGTCAAGAAGCATCCGAGACTACCCTTCTTGATCAAGCCGGGGTCCTCGAAATTTCTTCTTGATCTCCCTTTTATACCTCTTTCATTGTTTTGAGAGAAAAAGATACAGGACATCTACAGGTCAAGGTCAAGCAGCCTACCCTGCACGCTGGTGTTCAAACGAATTCCTAAAAATAGTATTGCCTCTCGTTGGCGGAGGGAGACAGGGAGGGAAGAGAGAAACATTTCAGATAAGCAAAATCTGCCTGCAATTGGTTAAAAATAAAGACCCCCCTCATTGACTCTTCGTCCTTTGTTGATTTCGAAAAAGAATTTGAGAATTTGCTCCCGTCGCTTCCATGTTTGGGAGCATATATCTATGCGAAAGTGCTTCTTCCACAATAAACTGTATCAAGAATCGTCACAGGAGCTCAGGGGCGTAGCTAAGGGGGGGGGGATTGGGGACAACCCCCCCCCAAAAAAGTTAGTCTCAAAAAAAAAGAGAAAAAGAAGAGAGAAGAGAAAGAAAAAAAAAGAAGAAAAGGAAAAAATTCCAAGCGATTCTACACACACACATATATATCTATATATATAAAAATCTCGTGTCACGATGTTTGTTCGGGGTAAACTCCGAAACTACTGAACCGATTTTTATCAAATTTCATACGTATCTGTAATTTGGTCCAACTTAAAAGATAGGATGGTTTTTATAATTTTTAATTGCAAATAAAATGTTTTTGATACATTAATAGTGTGTATTGGTTGTTTGGTTTGGTAAATTCTTAATAGATGGCGCTGTTTGTTTATTCATCCTCAAAAGTTTTATTCTTAAGTTAATTAAAATTTACAAATGACACTATGTTACGGATATTGATGGTTATCAGCAATATCGCCGTAGAAAGGAGGAGTACTGAGGCCACACTTTTCAATGTAAGTGTCAAATTCTACAAATCAAGTTGAAATTGACAACCAGCGGGTAGTTCCATACTCACCACTGTTTTTAAAAAACGTATGAGGCTAATATAAATGTCAAATTTTCCAGCTCCTTACAATCCGCTAAATACGTTGTCAAATACGTTATTTCTTATCCTTATTAGGTCGCATTGGAGGTACGAGATATGGACGGAATAATGCGTTGGGTGGATAAATGAGCAGCAACGAAGCTATCTGGCATAATTTAGTTTCTCTATATGCGAAAGAGACCCTTCTGTACAGCATCTTGCAGTACATCTTGAAAACGGTCAACGAGTATATTTTACCGAAGATATTTTCTATGAAGAGCACTTGAACCATCAAAAACAACCCTGATTTTTTTTACATTGTCTAAAACATATGTGTTTGACCCGATTCTCAGAGATCAAATTATTTACCAATGTTCCACGCTATTTTACATGCATTGTAAACAAATCCGAAATGTCACTGATTATTTCCGTGAAATATGTTGGGATTTCACAGGTCATTAACAATTTTATTTGGAAATCAACTATCTGCTTCCAAAAGGTTCCTGAATTGCTACAAACGTCATGAATGCTCACTTCTCACTGTTGCGAAAAATATTTTAGCTCCCAGTTTAAAGATTAACTGAGCGTATTTATTAAGTATATCGGCTTAGGTCAATTACGTTCCGTTCGAACTGCCTAAAAGCTCCCAGAGAGAGTGAAAGATCCTTTGGATAATGTAGTTTTGTAGGAATCTAGGCGAGTTAGACTTACGGCACTTGCTTGCAAGTCGGTCTTACCTTTCGCCATGCTTGCGGCATTATTGTTGGAGCTTTCTTGGAAAAGTAGCGTGGTGTGAAGCTTTGTGTTCAACTTACGTAAGTTTTTCCTGACTGTCCAGTGACACCACTGGCTTGAAGCCTAGGATAATACTGAATTCATTGAAAAAGATTCCAGGATAATTTCAGGAAGGTTAATGAATTTTATAGAACTGACTTCACTACTGTCGTCGTGATCCATTCAGATTGACGTAACTCCCAATGGGTGAAAGTGAGTCTCTGGATTCCGTAACTTTCCAAGAGTAACAAGCAAAAGGAATAATTTACGCATGCTTGCAAGTTCATCTTAGCAGTGGCTATGGTAGGAATAACGCATTTGGTACTTTCTTGGTGAGTCAAAAAATGTGACAAGCTATTACTTTTAATCTTCCTTCGATTCTCTCTAAAGATTTCAGAGAAATGATTGTCTCGAATCGAAGAGGTTTCGGAATTCTTTAGAAAGACTTCAGGATATTTTAGGAAGGTTTCTCACTTTTAGTGAGATACGTTCCTGTATTTTTGCAAGATACGTTACTAGCAAAAATTGGGCGTATTCGCTGCCCATTATTTTTCAGGACAATTCTTTTTTTTTTTTACAGTGTTGAATAAAATCAAAAAATCATGGAAGCGACGCAAACAAAGAACACAACATTCACCAATCTCGGCCATATATAAAATTTAAAGCCAATACGTTGGGACAAAAACTCCATCGAAAACAAAACTGTGCATCCAGAACAAAGTGAATGTTGTTTTTGCATTTGTTTTCGGTTAAACTTTCCTGGACAGACGGGAATATTAGCGGACCGTTAATTGTCGAGTGTATAATACATATCACGATGCATTGCGCGAATTGTAATTATTGGTAGCACACAATCATTGAGAGTTGCATTTTCTAATGCGGGTTTTGAATAATGAGAAACAGTATTCGTCAACTGTTTAAGATAATTTTGACGACGTAATATCCAACACAATCATCATTTCTGTCGGGAAACTATATAAATTTTATATTTGAAAATGTACTCCATAGAATTAAACAAATACTCCGATCTTCAAATTTAAGATTTTATACCAAAGATGTATAATGAAGCTTTAGTGTTGATTGAAGATTTATGCATTTCAATTTCAAATTTGTTTAGTCATTATGGTGTGATATCACCTGATCAATTGGTCACCGACTTAGTCAACACTGATTTACAACGAGAAAAAACGGTGCAATGACGCTGTCTTAGCTACACATATTTTGAATAATGAGCATTACTGACAGCTGAAAAAAAAAATAAATTGTGCTGACCGTTGATGCTGAACAAGGCTGTACAGTTGTCGATAAAAACAAAGCCGTAAACATTCCAACTGAATTTTCAAATTCTCTGGATATACCAGGAATGCCACTAGACGGCTTCCGGTATAAAATTGGGTCACCAATTATTCTTTTTCACAACACCACCTAGATTATGAAACGGTTTCTTCATCAAAATTTCAAAAATTTCGACGGAAAAGTTTAAAGGTGAAATTTTTGTGTTGCCACGTAATCCATACATAGCATCATAGTTTTCAAACACATTTGGAAGGTTTCAATTTTCGATTTGTTTTGCTTTTGAAAAGACCATGTATAGATCTCAAGACCAAATAATGTCTACTTTCGGTTTGGACTAGAAACATACATGTTTCTCTCATGGGCAACTATCTGTCACGTACTCACAAGTGGGAAAGATATCACACCTATTCGTATTTGCAAAACACAGGTTAAACAGGAATATTGTGCACACTTAGTGCTTAGATAATTTTCAGTTTTCAAATAATCGAAGTCAATTTCATCTACCTCATTTATAAATTTAATTTATATATATTTTTAATTTAGTTAATGTATTTTGTTAAGAAATTATTGATTACAAACTATAGAGAAATCTGAAATGAATAAAATAAAGTGTACATTCTAAAAGTGTGTGTTGGTTTATGCTTAATTTCTACGTTCCGATATTTTACCATCAGTTTCGATATTTACTATCACTTTCAAGTTATTTTGCTTTGTTTTATGGCCGAAATCATACTTGCAAAATTTACTAAGCGTAAGTATAGCTCTTTTTCCATTGAAAATTTATTTAGTACTTACTAAATTCAATAAGTACTTAATTCAGCCTAACACGCTAATTATCAATCACATTTGTTTTAAAATGAGCTAGACTGTTTTCAGCTTCACTAAAAATATTAATTAGATTCTATCGAAATATTGAGTAAAAGTACATTTTAATCCAACTACTTCGCCACAGCAACGCGTGGCTGGGTCAGCTAGTATATATATATATATATATATATATAGAGAGAGAGAGAGAGAGAGATAAAAGAAGTAACCCCCCCCCCCCCCCGAAAGTCGGGTCTAGCTACGCCACTGCAGGAGCTCTCTCTCCGACAGTTCATTGATAGACCTTCTGCTGGCAACGAAAAACATCTAGGTTGACATTCCTGCCCTTGTAAAGAAGTCGAATCTGCCTCAATATTCCCATTAAAATTTAAGCAAAGGGTTTTATAATCCTCCTGTTTCATTGTTTTAAAATTAATTACCTCTTATACATTAAGAATTATTAATTGTTATTGTATAAGAGGTAAGAGCTTATTGTTCAAATTTTTCAAACTGCAGCCCGCCAGTTGATCAGTGACCGAAATTCTGGCCCGTGGGCTCTTTGCAGTTAGACAGCCCTAGTTTGTAGAAACTAATACTGCTATCCCCTTCGATTAAATTTCCTTCAGAAATGTTCTCTAAGCAAAAAGAATCGCAGCAGCCTGACCAGCAAGCGAGTGTACAGAAGGAGACAATCCTTCGGTGTTTTTTTATTTTATCATCACTGTAATCTGTATCGACTCATACAATTTCCATGCAACGCAAAGTAGTGGAAAAATCACCGTCGTTTTAAGGTTGCGGACTTTACGATTGCCATCGTTTCGATGGACCTAACCTCGACGTCACTAGCCAGGGCTACGACTCCGAATGCTGCCAATGCAATTGCTTTAAATATATCGGTAATGAAAAGATTAAATAAATTACTGGTAGTAAAAGATTTTAAAGCAAAAACTGAATGCAATACATCAAGCAGAATTCTTTTTTTTTTTAAATTTCGCTTCTTTCATGCTAATTATGTGCTATAAATAGTGTACAAATTAAGCAAGTACGCATTATAATG
Organism: Uloborus diversus; assembly: GCF_026930045.1. Classification (NCBI taxonomy): domain Eukaryota; kingdom Metazoa; phylum Arthropoda; class Arachnida; order Araneae; family Uloboridae; genus Uloborus; species Uloborus diversus. Next base: position 16,589,640 of record NC_072738.1, read on the forward strand.
CGTCATTAAATTTTAAAACATGGATCCTAAACGAATGTGTGGTACCAATAAAGCAACTTAAACATCCTCGATAGTGATAGAGAAGTGACTACAGTGCCTAGAAAGTTATTATAGTTGTATTGTTTCTAGGCACTATTAATAATGACCATGACCTACTGTCAAACCATACAATAATCAAGTAGACATGCGTCAGATGAAATAAAGCGCCATCTGTTGGATGTAAAGGAAGAATGTATTCAAATGATTGGGGAAAAGCATATATGATGTATTCGGAGGAAAACCAGCTCTAAAAAGCAATTGTGAAGTCAAAATTATACATTCCATTATTTAGAAATATTTTAATAATTTAACCAAGACATCTTTTCATTCAAGTAGTCACATGCTGTATCGCCATAAGAGGCAGTGAGAAGCAAAGGGATATATGTGGCAAAATTAAAAACTTGTAGATAACCAGTACACATGGTAGGTGAACCTCTGATTTTCTAGGGCAAGAGATGATGCTTGTAGCCCTGGTAGTTGCTGCAGTACAGCATGATTTAAAAAAAAGTTATAGTGAGAGTCTATCTAGGATGCTGTCTTTAAACACGTTTTAATCACAACTTGATAATGTCCGCCTACATCCCTCTGCTTCTCACTGCCTCATATGTTCTAATTCGAATGTACGAAATAAGAAAAATAGGCCAAATTCAATAAGTAATCAATGGGCACTGGAGTAGTTTGAAAAAAAAAAAAAAGAAAAGAAAAGAAAAATAGCATGAAGCATTATTGGCACTAAAACGAACGAAAATTACTAACAAACGCAAAGTCGAATTGATAGTGTGTAAAAACATAAATTTCAAGCGCGAAAAGTAACTCATATCAAAGAAAAAAAATGAAAAAAATCAGTTCATTCCTGAATTTTGATAATGTTTTAGAAAGCAGAAGAACTTGAAACTGAACAAAAAAAAAAAAAAAAATCATAAAATTTCGACGTTGGCTTCACATTGTAAAAACTGTGTTAATCATGCTATGCAGACTGTAAACCATACCCAAAGGTATTGCGAGGACAAAACGCTATTTAGTAGTTGTTATTTTCAGAGAATTGAATTTTATTTATTTTTTATTTATTTATTTATTTACTTATTTATTTTTTTGAAGATTGGACAATAGAGTGATAAAAAAAAAACTATTGTTTTAAATAGAAGTGGTTTACGAAAAGTAGTATTTTCTCTCACTAGATGGCTCATCAATGATCAAGAATGGATTCTAATTTCATTTTGATGGACTTTGTTCCTAGAACTAGTTCCAGCAAACCAAATGACCAAAAGGGATTAGTTAACCGAAGTGTATGACACTATGCATTTCTACGCCCTTCCCTCTTTTTCTGCCACATGTCATGCTGCTTTTCATAAACATTTGACATTCAACAAACCCAGACACCCCGCACCTACCAATAGCTCTATTTATCGGTTTCAAATGCTCAGGTAAATCTGAGCAACTGGGTCACTGAGGAACTGCTTTTCATAAGCGTACATTTGTAAAGAAAAATGCATGATGTTACACATCTTGTTATCCCTTGCCAGCATTTCAAAACCCCTCCCCCTTAAAAACTGACTTTTCCCCAAAAAGTACCGAATTTCATTGAATTTCTAAAACGGGGGAGGGGGGATCAATTAGCCCCCTTCCCCCGATCATCCAAATGAAGAGCCTCGACAAGTGTCTTACGCATGTATTATTGAATCGAATATTCATATTTCATCCTGCCCATGAGAGCGCCTGCAGCAGTCTTAATATGGTCAAGCGCACTGCATCCACAAATATTTCACAATTTACCGCGTTTAACAGAGAACAATACGAAAATGCGGATTCATTTGTACATGGCATCAATCTTCCTCTAGCTCTCGCGAGGAAGATTTTTTTAAATTCACCATAAAAAATTCTGATTTAACTGTTCGCTATATCTCCTGAAACCTATAACTTTGCTGTTATTCTTGGCACTAGCAGCTCAGGTTCTTCAACATCAATTGTAAGCTTTCCTTTTTTCCAGTTTTGAAATATGATATCTTACAACGGAGGCAGTGTAGATAGCAAAGAAAAATTACAGAAAATACGGTCCTTATTGTCTTATATTTAAACTTACCTTCGACACTACTTAAGATTCAGCTAAAAATTGCAAGTTTGTTTTGAAGTACGAAAGCTTTTCAGCTTTGACGTGGATTCTGTATGTTCATTGGATTTTAACTCACTTTCCTGCAAGAAAAAAACAACATTGAAGCAACATGTACCAAAATAAACTCAATACTTGAAAATTAAGGAACATTTTGTGTAAAAATCTGCGCAAATAATCAGCAAGTGCGCAAAAAAAAAAGTACATATGTATAAATGTGAGTGATATTTAATAAAATAAGGCCTTGAAAAGCAAGGAACCAAGATATATTAAGAAAACCTTCTCTCCCCCCCCCCTCGACTTCGAAATAGCTACCCCACTGTTAAAGGAAAAATAAATCTGATGTCTGTACATTGTCATCTGTCAGTGCTGTATTTGGACAGCAAAGCTCTATCGCAGACAGTGCATTTCAAAGTAACTATTGAAACTGGAAAATATGTTGAAGAAGGGCCTAGAAGAAGCTTACTTTACCAGATATTCATAGGTAGGGTTAAAAAGTTCACACTAAATGACTTGGGACTGAATAAAAAAAAAAAAAGGAAAGAAAGAAAAAAAAATAGGGAAACGGATGAAAAATGGAAAAGGAGGATATGGTACGGAAAGCGGCATAAATTTGTAGTCATGGATGAAGCAGGATCTCGATGAAGAGAAGCTTCGAAGTCTCAAAGGGTGTTTGTCCTCAATGACAGAATTTCAGTTTTCTCGTTCGGGAAATCGAGATAGGGGGAGGGGGGGGATCTTCGCTTTCGTCTGTAGTGGAGGTTGCACTGCTTATTCCTTGGAACAGATGCGATTCTCGCAAAACAATAGCTATGTATCAGTGTTGCATTAAGACAGCTACGGGAGTCCTGAAACACACTGACTGTTTAAAAAAATTTATAGCTGGAAAACGGTTAAAGATAAAAAATAATTTTTGCAGAAAATTCATGTGGCGTGCCGTAAGTTTGTACCCCACCAAATTTGCATATTTTAGTTCAATAGTTTTCCAATAGATGGCGCTACAGATAGTAAGAGCGTAAATCAAAGAAAAATAGAAAATTACATTATAATTTTTTCGAAAAATGATTTTAATCGGCAAAACTACAAAAAAAAAAAAAAAAAAAAAAAAAAAAAAAAAAAAAATTAAAAAAAAAAACATCTCAAAATGTCTTCCGGTGACTGCAATCACATGTCGCAATCGGAATAAAAATCGATGGATTTAAATTCTTCATTTTTGACTTACAAGCTTACTATGTGCAGCGTTATCTATTGTTGAATTCTGAAACTATCTCCTTGGCCGACGATGCACTTTAAGGAACTCGACGGCAGCTATTTCTTTATCTAAGTAGAAAGAAAACTTCAGAGAAAGAATACTGAAAGGAAATGCGATTCATTTTCAGTATGGATAAATAACATTAGCCCAGCAAAGTCAGGGGGGGGGGGGGAGTCTCATAAATAGAAGACACTGCAACTTTATTGCAATACAGCCGCATTACAGAAAACAATTCATGAGTTTGCAGTAGAAGCTACTGGTATTACAAATTTCAACATGATAAAGACCACTCATTAATCAAATAGATAAAAAGTTCAACATATTCGAGTCCGTTCGCTAATTTAAGCAAACTATTTTTTATAGCGATTGCAAATATAAGATGGCGCTAAAACTTAACGAATTCGCCAAGTGAAAATTTTATAGAAATACTTTAAAAACTGATAATAAGATGTTATTCATTCTAAACTCTGGAAACAGAAGATTTTTTTTTTCTAACTAACATAGGAAATTATTTTTAAACTAATACTTATTAATTTTGTCAATGAATGTTTCCCCTGAAGCAATTTCATTTGACTCACTTTAAAATGTTTAAATTCAGCCTAATAACTGACCTTTTATAATATAGAATTAGCTAGATTTAGCTATTTCTGTTTATAAACTTTGAAAGCAGTAAACTTCCTTTAAAGAAAGAGAAATAGTATTCTTGAAAAACCTCTAGTTCATTTAGAGGAACAAATGACGTTTTACTCGCAATAAAGAGAATATAATAGTTATAATTTAATTAGTAAACTATAATTTAAAACGATTACTTTAGTAAACTAAGGATGTTTAATGGATATAGCTACACAGGAGACACTCGTCCAACATGGCGTCAGACATTTTCTGTTTTTTTCCTGCTCATTTCGCAAATGCAAGACAACTACTCATTGAATTCCTCTGAGCATATTGGAGATGCCGGATTACCTCCAAAAGTTACCTTCTTTGATTGCCTTATCTTTTTTTAATTTTTGAAATTTGTGATTCCTTCCTTTTACAATATCATCATCGTCATTGTAATTATTCTTTTTATTGTTACTATTTTTCAAATATTATTATGTATATCATTTTTATTTATATTATTGCACTATTATTCGTTTTGGTAATTATTATTATTATCCTAGTATTATTTTTATTACACTAGCGTTATTATTATTATTATTATTATACTAGTATTATTTTTATTAATATAATTATTATACTAGTATTATTTTTGTTTTTATTACTATTAGACAATTATTATTTTTATTATTATCATTGTTACACTAGTATTATTTTTGTTATCATCATGATTGTACTATTCGCAACTCGAGAGCTCGAATACGCTACCTTGCGGTGATTTACAAAACTGACGAAAAAACTAAAACATTGCGTTCCACGTGTTCATTTTGGGCAAAACAAAGTTTGTTATGTGTATTTTTTTGTATTTTGCGTAATTCATCATTTGGAATCGTCATTCGCAGCAGCGTAACATCAAAAACATCTGATATAAACTGTAAGTACACATTTTATTTATCTTGTTCTGAGTGAATTTGAATAAATATCAGTTTTTCAATTCGATGAAAAAAAGCCGACTTAACAACATTGAGCTGGACACTAGGGCCGTGCTGAAAACTTACTCTTTTCCTTAACCTAATCTCTACCTAGTATAAAATGAAGTGTCCAAAAAGCGTCTGTGTGTTTGAACTCGTAAAACTCGTTAACTACACGGCCGATTTCGCTGAAATTTTCAGTTTGTTCCTTTAGGTCCTGAGAAGGTTTGCAGACAACTTCGAAAACAATTCGATTAATTGTTCTTTTTTCATTCCAATTTAGGTCCAATTTTCACATAAATTCCCGAATATGGGGGTGAAAAATTACTCGCAATTGGTAATATTATATATCGTTGGAAAGGGAAGAATTTTCCGCGTTCTACGCAATTTGTTCCAACGCTCTAACTTCATTGCGGCGGGAGTAATTTAGGTTTTTAGCTCGAATTTTTTTAGGCTTAGCTGAAATTTAGGCACTACTTTCTTCATTAAATTTATCAATATATAGTGAAGGAATTATCCCACAGTTTTCTTTTTGACACCATTGAAAAGAGCTACCTTTTTTACTTCAGATCTAACTCGACCTCTGGTCGGAAGTTGAACCCTCTATCTCCATTAGAAAAAAAGTTACAAGCGAATTAAATGAAGTTCAAAAATCTGTTCTCTATTCAAGTGTTTAACCATTTTATTTTGCGTTTCCACAGTAACGCTTTTTGAATCCATTATTTCCATCTTTCTCATTTTCAATTCTGAAACTTTACTTTGTGTTTCCATGGTTACGCTTTTCAAATCCATCTTTCTCATTTTATTTTAATTTCTTAAAAGTATTTTAATATCTGTCGTCATTGTTTGGAGGGGAAATTTTGCATGATTATTTTTTTTCTTTTATTTATGCCTGATTGTTGAATATACGTCACTTGACACAATTTTTGTTTTCAAAATCGACCGGGCAAAGCTGGGTAACGCAGCTAGTTCAACATAAATGATTTAAATAACCTTTGTTACTACAGCATCCAACTGAAATGGACAGTATGCAAATAAATTTTCTTGAAAATATTTATCGCAGAACAGATTGAAAAATCCAGATTGAACGTTAAGAATTTGAACAATAAGAAATAAAAGCGTGGAATTTTTATCGCTAAAATATCGCGCCAACTTTACTTTATTGTTTTGCAAAAGCTGTCATTATCGGTGGAAGAGTTTCGCCAAAAATCTGTTTTTAAGGGTTATGGTTTTAGTATTGTGTGAAAGAATAATGTATCTTGACAAGATTTTGCATATCAGTTAAATCATTTTCATGACGAATGAATTACGTGCATGATGATTTCTTTTGATATCCAATCATATAGTCATAGAAATAAATTTTTTAGTGTTAAATGTTACTCTTGACAGTCTGTCACGTAAGTGCACTATGTGACAAAAATGTGAACAAATGCCGGAAATGTCAACAAATGCCGGAAATGTCCCGAAACTGGACGTAATATGTATTAAATGTATAAAAAAAAGGTACACAATGAAAATGCTGTTCGAAGCGAACCAAAAATTTATGAATTCCGAATTCAACATCGTGAAAATGACTGCTTCAGAACAACTTACTGTGTGTTCTGCATTAACTTTTTACTTTCGTAATACTTTTTGATTTCTAATCTCTTTCTACATGGGTCAGAATAACCAAAAGACTTTAAAAAATCTTTTTGAAATGAGTAAAGAACAAAAAATCATACATGGGAACAAAAATTTCTGTCATTTTCTAAGTTTAGAAGCAATTTATACGTTACGGCGTGCGTTTGTTTTAGTTTTTTCATCTGGCATTAGACAGTGACTGCAGCGCCCCCTATAGTTTGTTGGAGTTGCGAATTACTATTGATCCCTGCGTTATCCATTTTCGTTTGTTTAAATGATGTATTTTCAATTCTAAAATGTTTATTTCAAGGTTATTAGTGAGTAGTTTTCCATTTGGGATATTTTAATAAAATTAAAAATCAAAACTCTGTTCTTTTCACTCTTGGGATTTGCTACAGAGATTGCTATTTAACTCTTGTGCATTCAGTATTTTTTCATTTTTCTTCAGTAAGTTTTTTATTAAAAAAAAAAAATACTTGCGTGGTAAAGGAGTAGCTTACAAAAGATATGCTAAAATATAGACGCACGATACAATACGAAATACAATAGTTTAAGTTCGAAGAATTCAAAAACTAAATTCTTCTTTAGTCTTCATTATTTTGTGTTCCTGTGGAATACTTTTCGCCGAAATCGTCTTCATCAACGTAAGACACAAAACAACTAAAAATTACTGAAGTTTTTGCATTCGGTACTTTATAGAAGAACTAATAATAAGAATTCTTTAGCTTTGTGAATCATTTAAAAAAGTTTTATTCCTCGCTGGCGGATAGAAAGAACTTATCCTTTGCCTTTGACTCTCTTGAATGCACAAAGGGTACTCCATCTCAAATGTCCCAGATTCAGACAAGGTCCCCACTCGATCCCTTCAATTTTCATGAAATTTTTATGGGATGTAAATACAAGACTGTGAAGTTATTCAAATTACAGCTCCATAAGTCGTATGGTTCTGCCAATATCCATAATTTTCAAAAGACCTCTTTTTTTTGTGTCGTTATTGAAACGACAAAATCACACAAATTTGTGCTTTCATTGCTCGCGGTATGAGGTGCGACTTGATCAAGACCCTGATTTTAGTATTGCATGAGGATATGGCAATCCGATTGGTGCATGCATGCTTGACGGTGTTGGCGCCAATGCTATGATAAAAGCGAATTCGCATTCTCCATGCGCGCCAGTCAGAGGACAGATTCATTCATTCAGGATTTGGTTTTCATAGACGAAGGACGTGATCTCTCTTAGCTCCGACATGGGTCGGAAAAAACCTAGGCTCAACCCTTCATCCAGCGAAAAGCAGTCCCTGTCAGCACCGGCGATGGTTCCCCATACCAGTACTGTTACAGAGATGGATACGCAAATATCCGAGGACGACGACTTATCATCTCTAAGTTCTGATGATGAATTGTTTCCTGAAGCACTCGGAGTAGGACAACTTCTCCGAAATTTCGACTATGATCCGACAAAATTCGATGCCGAGCTTAAGGTTTCCAAAACTGAAGATGAACTAGCGATCTCCAAAAAATATTTGGATAAAATCGTCAGAGAACTCAACAAACCCCGCATCTGGTCCTGCCAAGATCATGAACTCAGCCAACTCATTCGCAGCTACCAACGACTCACCGACAAAATTATCCGTCTATTGATGCGTGAAAGGAAAATAACCGAAGATAAGGAAACTCAAGTGGAACCCCCCCCTCCCAAACCTCGAATTCGAAAACCAAGGAAGAAACGCAACCCTCGTATTAGTATTATGGGGGTAACTGACCCATCTACGCTACTTGATGACATCCAGCTCACCACCAAAAACCGCATTGAAGTTAAAGTTACCGGGACCACGCTCCACATCGAGCCGGAAAACCCCGACGACCTCCCAACACTCAAGACAGCTATCCAGGCAAAAAACATCCCATTCTATGCTACCCGACCTGACGCTGACCGACCGGTCAAAGCTATCATCAGAGGCCTACCCATCACCCATTCTACAGACGAAATTCAAGCCGAACTATCTGACCTGAAATTCCCAGTTCGAAAGGTCATCCAACTGCACAAAGGAAGGGAGAAGGGCTTCGCCCCAATCCCGCTTTTCCTCGTCCTGTTGGATAATCAACCCAAAGCCCAAGAAATATTTCAACTCAAAAAGATGTCCTATTTCCGGATTGGAGTCGAGCATCAGAGGCGCCCAAAGTTCCAGCCCTCCCAGTGCTACAACTGCCAAGCCTGGAATCATACAGCCCATCAATGCACCCTTCCAGCGAAATGCTACCGCTGTGCAGGAGACCACGACAGCAGAACCTGTCAGAAAAAACCAGAGGAGCCCTCCAAATGTGCAAACTGCTCAGGAGAGCACGTCTCAATGAGCCGGACCTGCCCGCGAAGACCTAAGCCCCGCCCACCGGCTTCCAGTGCTGGTGCGCCACCGTCCAATAGGAACCCGCAGACGGCCTTCTCCCAGGATATCATCACAAAACTGATGTCTTTCCTCCAGACCCAAGGAATAGCCTAACCCGCTGTACTGAAGAACTCTAGCTTTTTCGGATGCTTCACTTTTTACTTTTTCCCAGTCACTTAATGACTGGAGGCTAAATCAATCCACCATCCCTTTTCCATCTCATTCTCACATACTCTGAATCAGGGTAAAGATGCGGAAGCACCACATGCCCTAACCCAAAATGTTGACTCCCCCATGCGCGCCATTCTCCCAAAAGGGTTGCGATAGAACACTTGTATTGAGTCCTGTTTCGCTATGATGTTGGTTTCGGTTATGCAGTTGATGTGCTCTTAGGCACAAAATCGCGGGTGCAAAAACCCCAATGCATGTTCGTTAGTTTGCAATAAATATGCTTCATCGATGATCATGTTTCTTTGAAAAAAACCACACATCTTTCGCCATAATGGACGGATGAGTAGAAGGCATCACGAAACTCGGTTGCAACTTTCGGTTATTAGACATAACTATTGTACAATCTGCAGTGGGGAATAATTACACTTGTATGAGGATGTTGAAATGGAATGATTCAAACGTAATCCTCTGTAGGAACTTCGTAATTGCACTCATTCTCGATTTCAAGCTTGGTCTCTACACGCCGCAGTTATGTTAAAAAATTGTACAATGGTAGCACACAATAAAAAATACTACTACCAGTTTTTTAACTGTCGAAAATAGGTATATGAATAAAATGCACAGATTGTATATAGGTCTTACTTATCCGATGAATTAAGAGATTCAAGAAATCGCTCCTGCAGCGATATAAAGGCAATGTTAGTTGGTGAAATACCTCCTGCGATTGGCACCTGTAGGTATGTATAATGCGTGGCAATTCAATTTCCTTAGCACACTAGTATCACATTTTGATCAAAGGTAGAGCGAGGTGACTATTTTCCTTGATCGCAACGAAACATCTTACCTCCCGCGAAACAAAACTTCTGTTCTCGTGGACTTTAGAGCTATGTTAGCCTCTAAAAAAAAAAAAAGTCTTCGTATCTTAAAACCGAAATGCATACAACTCTATTCGCAACTCCAACAAACTATAGGGGGCGCTGCAGTCACTGTCTAATGCCGGAAGAAAAGAAGCGCGATATTTTAGCGATAAAAATTCCTAACTTTTATTTTTTATTGTTTAAATTCTTAACATTCTTTCTGGATATTTCAATCTGTTCTGCGATAAATATTTTCAAGAAAATTTATTTGCATACTGTCCATTTCAGTTGGATGCTGTAGTAACAAAGGTTATTTAAATCATTTATGTGGAATTAGGTTAAGGAAAACAGTAATTTTTCAGCATGGTCCTAGTGTCCAGTCAATGTTGTTAAGTCCGCTTTTTTTCATCGAATTGAAAACCTGATATTTATTCAAATTCACCCAGAACAAGATAAATAAAATGTGTACTCACAGTTTATATAAGATATTTTTGATGTTACGCAGTTGAGGATGACGATTCCAAATGATGAATTACGCAAATAAAAAAAAATACACATAACAAACTGTTTGTTTTGCCCAAAATGAACACGTGGAACGCAATGTTTTAGTTTTTTCGGCAGTTTTGTAAATATCCGCAAGTTAGCGTATTCGAGCTCTGGAGTTGCGAATAAAAGCCTAGTAAATTTTGTTCGTATGCATGATTTTTTCGCTTTATTCTTTTTAAATTAATTTTCAAAGTCATGTTGATATTCTGACCCACGTAGAAAGAAATGAGAATTCAAGAAGCATTACTAAACGTCAAACATTAATGCAAACTACGTAGCTCGTAGTTCTAAGCAGCCATTTTCACGATTTTGAATTCGATATTTATCAATTCTTGATAAAACTAAATAATAATTGTAGCCTGACAAGAATAACAATTAATGCTAGAAAATTTAATATGACATTACAAATTATTACCAAAAGAAGATGATACTTCTTTGCTTTGCTTGGCTAGCGCTTATTGTTTTGCATTTGTAGCTGAGTTATTTCTCTCGAATTCCCGAATCGGTTAATTTAAAATTTTTCTGTTTCGATGTTTCTAATTTCTGAGTTACGATTTAATTATGTCATGTTATGCAAATCATCTACAAAATTCTTACGGATATATGGTGGTAGTTTTCTTTTCTGTTGATTGACCATTATTTCTTTTACTTATCGAATTCTGTAATCTTACTACCATTTTATTCCACTCATGACAAAAATTAAAAATGGTTTAACTAAAAACGCGAAATCTCGCCAAGGCTACTTTGCTCGCACAATACTAAAACTATAATCCTAAACAAATTTGGCGAAACCTTTCAGCTGAGAATAAAAGGAATAAACTAAATTCTTTCTCGGTTAAATATTTTTCCTTTTGTTCTACGATAATATATTCAAGAAAATATTTTGCATACTGTCCATTCCAACTAAATACTGCTGTAAAATATGGTTAGTTAAATTAATTTAAGATTAAAAAAACATATTCTTACAAATTCGTACAAAACAATAAAATTTTTTACTTTGTATAACGTTATCCAAGTTTGTTAATCCAGAGTTTCGCTTTCACCATTTCTCAATCAACTCATATTTTAGAAGGAAATAAGGAAAACTAACATTATTTTGAAAAACTCGAGAATACTACTAAGGGAAGAATTAATTTCTGTAGCTGAAAGCAAACTAAGACACATCGATTGCGTTAATAAATACTCAGAACAAACTGCCTATGTTTACGTCAACAGACACACGTGGAATGCAACGTGGCAATGTTTTAGTTTCTTCGGCAGTTTTGTAAATCACCACAAGGTAGCGTATTTGAGCGCTGGAGTTGCTAATTATTTCTTTTTCCGTTTGAAAATATTAAAATATTTGAAGTTTGGAAAAACTTTGCTTATATGCACCAAGGCTTCACTCGATACGCGTCTTATCAGGCTCAGTCATTTCAACAAAAGTTTTAGTATGAAATCAATTAATCAAACAAAAATTCCGGTCAGACTCCAGCGACATCTGTTGGATTTTGTGTCAACTTTTAACTTAAACATTAGATAAGTTTGTTTTTAAAGTGAATATTCTACAAAATTGAGTTTAAAAGTGTTCAAGTTAATTTAAAAGCGGATATTTTTCTTCTCAAAGAAAAGTGTTTGAAAAGATATTTTAGGTAAAAAGTGAAAAAATATGAAACTTTCTTTTCAAGAAACATTAAGTTTCAAAACAAAATCACATGAATATAAGCAGAGGAAGATGTTTATCTAGTACTAATTAAATTAATGTAAAATTCTGTTAATGAAAAACATTTTGTGATAAACTATTCCAATTTTTCGAAATGAAGCATTTTCAAAATTATTTGAGTAATGTAACGACAAACCTTCGATAAATATAAAAAGGAATGAGTGATATTGAATATTGATCATTTCATATTTATTGCATATTTATACATTAAATAACAATTTCAAACGAGCTTAAAAAAAAGTTTGTTTTTTGAAAACGTGTGTAAAAATGTTTTGGTTATACTGGTTTTTTTTAGGAGGGGGGGGGGGGGGTTGGTTTGATTTCTGCTTTCAATATTAATAAAAAAAATCATTGAAAATTTGGTTCTGAATTAAACTATGCGGAACATTATAAAATAGAGCATTACAACTTATGCACGAAACCATACTGTCTATTAAACATATGAACTATGCTCATTAAATTGTATCAACGAAAGGTTTTTCTTTTTTTTTTTAGTTTAATTATGCAAGAATTTATTACATATGTTTCATCATCCACAATTGATAAATATATTTATCATTTACAACAGGAAACAAATGAAAGTAGCAATTGTTTCTCATAATTATTACCGACACATTGCAACGCCGGGTATTTTTGCTAGTGCATAAATATATTTATGGAAACATTCAAAAGCTTTTAGTTTTTTTTTTTTTTTTTTTTTTTTTTTTTTTTTTTTTTTTCGTACTTTAAAGTTGAACTCAAAAGAAGTTATTTTTTAAAAGACATATTTTGAAAATGGTGTATAACTCTGTTTAATGTCTTTATTTTTTTCACAATAAGAACTAATAAGAATTTCAAGCATTTTTTGCGATTCAAGTTTTAAAAATGCTATTTTAGGCTATCTATGGAAGGGGGACAGGCAGTTTTCTGAAATTGACCCTCTAAAATTGAAATTGTAGCCGACCTTTGTGACGTTAAGAAAAATAGTTTTCCGAAGCTCTCTCGGAATTTACTCGAAATTGAAACCCCAAAAATCAAATTTAAGACGATCTTTAATAATGTTGACGAGAGAGGGGGAAGGGAGAAGGGAGCTTCACTTAAAATTTTTGAACTTTTAACTTCAAAAACGCAGTTTTGATAGAGCTTTACAATGTTTGTGGAAGTTAAATTTCGGTGTCATTCCCCCGGCAGTTTTTCGAAATTGATACTCCGAAAACACAATTTTAGGATTGTCTTTGATTGTGTTAAGGAGAGAGGGGGGAATTAGGTGCTCTCCTATAAATTTTTCAAAATTCCAGTTCTAGAAACGCAATTTTAGGTGACTCTTGACGATAAAGAGGATGTTATTCGGGAGTTACAGTGGGGACATTCTCCTCGAAGTTTTCCAAAATTGAAGTAGCATAGCCAAAAAAGATGGATCACACACAGGTGCTCTGTGACAGATTTTTTTCGGAAATCCTTTAAAAATGGATTCAGCTATTCAGCACACATCGCATATCAGAACTCGAGAATTTTAACGAATTAAATATCTTTCTATGTATATCAGATATAGAGGAAAGTAAAAACGCTTTACGAACAATAATGAAACACCTTAAGAACAGACTGTTTTGCTTCCATTAGTAAAAACCAACATCACTGAAAGTTTTAATAAAAATCATTGAATGATAAATTGAAATAAACAGTTTAAAAATGGTAGCGAAGATGACAGTAAAGTGAAATGAAAAATTCTACATAAACTTTAGTCAGTTTACGAAGAAAATTTAGTAATTGTCGATTAGAGGGACTAAAAATATGTTTTTGCAAACTTCAAAACTAGTTCTTAATGATTGCCAAGGTGCAAATGAATCAATTGAAGACTATAGTATAGTGATCAGTATTACAAACAATAAATAAAGGAGAGGGAAAAACTTTTTATTTTTATTTTGGTCATTTTGGATCTCCCTCCCCCCTCTCATCACTGTCACACGTATTCATCATGCAGAATTGTGCTACTTCCAAAAAAAATTTTATAATAAATTAAAAAGAAAGCAAATCGTCTGATCCAGCTTTGAAACGGATACCATCTCCATCCCGTCTCTGATAAAAAGAGACACAGTCATTAAATTTTGCAAAGAGTACGTGAAAAAAATACTATTTATTCATCTCTTTCTTTTTGAATAAGTTTAAATGTTTTTTTTCCTTCCAAAAATCAAAAATTTCATGTTTTTAAAAGGAAAAAAAAAAAAAAAACTTCTGGGAAAAAATCCCAACCAAAAATTTTGATGGCGCAACTTGCGCCATAATCCCCCCCCCCCCCCTGTGGGCACCCCTGAGTTCTCCTTTGTTAAGACTATCTTTCTATTTTCTTAATTCTTTAGCTTGGTTTCTTGAGTTAAATGTACATCCAGCAGAGTACTCATTTTGCTTTTCTGACCTTTTTTTTTCTTTTAATAATAATTCTTGAAACTGGAAGTATCTTTTAAAAAGCCTTTAAAAAAGTATTTTTCTAAGTAGACAGAAGGTCTACAATGTAATTTTACTGGTATTTTTCACCCTTTATATTTTTAATCAATATAGAATGCCTACTTATTCAAAATTGTTCATGAAAATGTACATTAAATTAATTAAGTTTTAAATATTAGCAGTCATTTTTAAAATCCTAAAAATTTGTATAAAAATATTTTGCACTTTTTAAGTAGATATGATACAGATGTAAGAAAATAAAAAGTGCTGTATGCTTCAATCATCTGGTTTAGTTTTTAAGCAGAAAATAGTACGTTTTCGTGACTAACGTAACGCAAATATTTTCAGTGAAATAACCAAACTAATTAAAAACTTATCTCATAATGTATGCAAAAAGAACAGTCAATTTTATTGGGCCAACATCGATTCTTTTAGAATAAACATAGTTCTTTTAAAATTTTTCAAAATTTTTTAATTTACAGAAGAAAACTTAAGACTCATGTTTTTTCGGTATCCTAAGCCTTTTCTACAACCTCGCACGTTTAGAGTCAGAAGAAAAACACCGAACGAAATTTTTGCAAACTTTTTCTGGATTTATGTACTAGAAAGTATGCTCAATGAAATGATAGGTCACAATTAGGGCTTTGTGAAAAAAAAATTCGGAGGTTGACGTTGAGATATTTCTATGGAATGACCCTTAGTTCATTTCTGAATTCGAGATTTTTTAAATTTAGCAGCAGAGCCAAAAACAGAAAAAGGCATAAAATATAAAGTTTAGCTGTTATATGTTTTTTTGGCTCGTAATATCCGTAATAATCACGCTATGCAGAGTATAGAATCGCAAGAAGACTCTTTTGTAACGGTGTGTAACAGTGCTTGAGACTTTTAGAGCATTGATTTATTTATTCATTTATTTTTATTAATATTATTATTATTTTTTTAAAAGAATTGAATTTTCAAAAAGTTGATGAAAAGAAAACAAACAAAGCAGGTGTTTGAACAGATGACGTTTATGAATAGTAACATTTTCTCTCACTAGATGGCACCGTTAGACAAAATTTCTACTTAGTTTTTTTGTTTGGCACTCTAGGTTTGCGTTCGACGAACCTCACCGGTCGACCGGTGAGTAACCGGTTTTAACCGCATCGCTCTTGAGAGCTACCGGTTAACTGGTTGCTTCCGATGTTGTTTTATGAGCCTTACCGGTTGATCTACCGGTCGACCGCAACTCTTGCTGCTTAATTGGTTTATGGAACCACGTGACATTTTTGACTAATTATATGTATTTTTCACCTTCGTGTTATTCGTCTCTGATTTCCTTATTAAAACTGCTTCTGAATTATTTAGCTAATTAATACATATATCATTTGCCAGAATATGCAGTCTGAATTTGCAAATTTGATACAAAATAGAAAAGTTAATAAATTTAGAATTTCATTTACGATTTAAAAAAAAAAAAGGAATAGCGTAGAGAAGTTGTTTTTAAAGGATTTTGTCTCATTATGAGGGTTGCGTTTTGGAAGGTGTTTGGTAAAATTGCAGCGGAGGGGGGGGGGGGGGCAGTAGCATGACTTTTAGGGGTGTGTACCTCTTGCTAAAGTTTCTGCATTTTACTCGGTGAATAAATATTCCTTTAATTTATTCAAATGATAAAAGCTAAAGCAGGAGTGCCATCGGGGGAAGAGGAAGTGGGGGAAGGGCTTAATGATGGAGAGTACACAAGCGAAAATTTCAAAAGAAGGCATTTTAAAAGACTTTCAGTATCAATTTTAGGGGGAACATTTTCAGAGATGTGAAAACGGGGGGGGGGGGGGGGCTCTGTAAAAAAGTGAGAGAGGATGCTATCGCACTTGGGATGAGCTTTCATAACTAAAATTTTGTATAGAACAGCCAGTGGTCATTTTGTTAATCAAATGTTTCAGTATTTTTTCCTAATAAGCTAAAGCAAGGGTGCCGACACCGGTCGGGGGGGGGGGGGCGGTTGATGAGGAGATTATACTAATGAAATTTTTATAGAAGAAGTTTTCAAAATGATTTAAGTATCATAATCAGGAAATAGCACTACTGGGGGGATGCCGAGGAAAATAGGGGGGGGGAGGTACTATTCGCCATTACTCTTAGGAAACGTTCATACATTAACTATCAGCATATTTGTTTCTCTTAGACAAAAAATCAGTCGGCCATCTCGGTAAATAAATATTTCGCAATTTAATTCTAATTATTTCGCTAAATCGGGACGGGGGCGTGGGGGGGGGGGGTATGGCTCTGATTATGCCATTAAAATTTTTACAAGGGGTTGCTTTAAAAAAAATAAAAGTCTCATTTTGAGGGAATATCATTTCTGAGAGGGTGGTTGTGATTCGTAAAAATATGGGAGATGTGGAGGGATGGCGCGTTTGCTGAAGGGGGGAGGAGCACCCATAGCTAAATCATCTGCATTTTTAAAAATCTATCGGCCATCTCGGAAAGTATATTTTTCAGTAATTAAATTTTAATAACTACAGCTAAAGCTAAAACAGGGAAGCCACGGGGGCGGGGGGCATGGTCAGGGTGTAGATTAAACCACCAAAACTTTTAGAGTTGTTTAAAAAATATTAAAGTGTCATTGGGGAATATTTTTGGGTGCGGTGTGGGGCTTCGTTTAATTTAGGGGGAGGGAGGAGTGCTCTGTCACTCTTGGGGGGGGGGGGAGGGTGGAGACCATAAATAAATCTTCATTTTAAGATCTTCAATAAGAAAAGTTATCGGTCACCTCGATGAACCAGCGATTCGAGCAATTCAACCTTAGTTGCGCAGGGGTGCCGAGGAGAGGGAGGGGAGGGGGTTATGGCGCGGACAACACCATTGAAAATTTTCGAGAAAATCAAAGAGTTCCATTTCTTAAGTCACTGGTGTCACTACGGGGGGGGGGGGGGGGTCTCGCGCCGGGTGTCACCTGTTTGGGGGGTAACACCCAAAGTGGAACTGCAAGTTTCTGAAAATGTTGAAGCTAAAATGCATTTTTAAGATTTCAATTTCAATTTTTTTCGGAGGGGAAACCCCCTGGAACCACCCCACACCATAGGATGAATGCTGTACTCAGCATTAGGTTCATAGTGTTAGTACTTAGACTTACAAAGAATACTGATTTTTTTTTTTTTTCGTTTGCCGGCGGGGGGGGGGGGACACACCACAAATTGCCGCCCCGGGTGTTACCCATTAGAGGTACGTCACTGCTTAAGTTTCTCCTCATCTACGGGAACTTTGAAAAGCGAAACGTTTTCTTTGCGTGATCCGTAACCACTTTTACATACTGGTATAAAACAAGATGTAGCTTTTTTTCTCTTAATATTCGACTTTGATGTGTCCATTAAAATAATTTTAAAACTCACTAACTATATTTTGAAACAGGGAGGAAGAAGAGAGGAGATAAATATTTCCTATTTCTTACTTTTTCCAGAGGGCGCTGTTGATCAAACGGCTTCCAACAGTCGCAGCATATCAATGTAAATGGTGCTAAGTTTTTTATCTTTTTTAGAGGCAGCTGTTAAAGCAAAAAAAAAGAGAGAAAACTACTGGAAATCGGTTGTTATAAGGGGGCTTATATCGTAGCTAATGTACAGCTCTCATCTACAAGAAGTTAGCGCAGTATTTTTGATGGAAAAATTCATTTTATTTTTCATCACCAACTTGCAGAATTCGTCTTCTACTAATATTGCGCTGTGCCATGTTTTATTTATTACGAGTTGGATTTTTTCTATTTCTGTAAATAATTGACGGACGCAGAATGTAGGAGAATTAATTACGTACATACTTTTTTTTTTAATTAGTTGTAAATTTTGTGACATATTTCGAGAACTAATTAAAGCAAAAATACCTTTTTGCTTTCACGACTTTTAACAGATAAAATTAATGTTAATGTTTTATTTACATAACCTCAAGCTCATGTTGATTATAATAGCTTTTTTCATGTATTTACTCACTAGTGAGACATAATTGTTATCGTTATTTTTATTTTTATTGAATTTTTTTCTACAACCAAACCGAAAAAAAAAAATCAAGATTTTTATTCATCTAAAAATATATATCTTCGTACGCTTTTTTGAGATAGTTGCGGGTTTTTCTGCTGAAATTAATGAAGTTTTCAATAATCACAATTTGCTCTTATTGTACACGTATTTTTTAAATGAATAAGGTTTCTTGATTTGCAAATGCAATAAAAATGCAACAAAAATATAAATAATGATAACAATTATGTCTAAGCAGTGAGTAAATACATGAATAAAATTATTATAATCAATATGAGCTTGAAGTTATGCAAATAAAACATTAACATTAATTTTTATCTGTTAAAAGTTGTGAAAGCAAAAAGGTATTTTGCTTTAATTAGTTCTCGAAATATGTCACAAAATTTACAACTAATTAAAAAAAAGTATGTACGTAATTGATTCTCCAACATTATCAAACCGAGAAATTATTTACAGGAATAGAAGAATTCCACTCGTAATAAATAAAACATCGCACAGCGCAATATAAAAAGCAGAAGAATTCGGCAAGTTGGTAATGAAAAATAAAATTAATTTTTACATTAAAATACAGCGCTAACTTCCTGTAGATGAGAGCCGTACATCTTTCACTATATTTGCCCCTTATTATAACCAATTTTCAGTAGTTTTTTCTTTTTTGCTTTAATAGCTGCCTCTAAAAATATGAGAAACTTAGTAGCATTATTTACATTGATCTGCTGCGATTGTAGGAAGCCGTTCGACGACAGCGCCCTCTGGGAAAAAGTGAACAAATGCTGCCACTTTTACACTTTCCACTCCCTGGTTCTAGCTGAACAAAAAGCCGAAATTCTTACGTGGGTTAAGAGAACCAAAGTTCTTTGAAATGTAAGAGGGCCAGTGCAATTAGAATCATTAAAACTCAATGCTAGTCATATAGATTTTGCAACGGAGAGAACAATTGTGCGTTTATTTTTTTGACACTCTTCCCTGTTGATTGGGGAGACGAGATAATACTAACTACAGATCGAATAGAAATCAAGTAAAAGAAATAAGATTGGTAAATGGTACAGCTAAAAGAGTTATTCACCCAATATAGGAATTTGACAAAGTTTTAACAAATGATGAGGATGATAAACAGTTTCTTTTGCAAGTTGTTTTGAAGCAAATCCGAAGGCAGTACCTACCCAGACAACAAAACAGTCAGTTGATAAAAGTATCTCTAACTAATAATGTAAAGAAACTAGAAATGTAAATTAATTTTTCCTACTTTGTAAATATGTAAGTAAACATTTAATGCGTTTGAATAATTTGGTTTTAGTCAAACATTTCTAGCAAAACTAGTACAATTAAATAAAAACACTCAAAATTTAGCAAAGCTTGACAATTGTTTTAATCAATGAGCACCATCTCTTAATGTGAGGAGAAGCTTGAAATTTTGGCAATATATTGGGATGAGATCATGTAAAAAAAAACAGGAGGTGTCCTGATTTCTAGAAAGAGAAAAAAAAAGTCATTGGTTTGTGAACCACCCTAATGGATATATTAATATGTGTTATCAGAAGTCAGCAATATTAGCTTTGATTCTTTAAGCAAAAAATGTTGTAGAAAATCCTCAAATGTGATGCAGCGCCATCTATTAGAAGCAAAGGAAGAATTTGGAGTGAGGTGACAGAAAAATAAAACATACATTGCATATTGGGAGAAGAAAACAGCTCTTGAATGCAATTGTGATGCCAAAAATATGTACATGCGTTACTGTGAAATAATTATTTTAATAATTAAGCCAAGACATCGCTTCATTTGACCATGTGTGGGCCGTATCACGATATGTCATTACCCGAAACAACTAAATAGGAAATATTTAGTTGTTTCGGGTAATAGCCCTATTCATCAAGCAATGTCCCGAAAGAGATTGGAAAAGTACAAAAAGTAACAAATAGCATAAAGCGCATCGGTTACAAAACGAGCGAAAGTTACAAATAAACACAAAGTCTAGTAGATACTTCTAAACAACACTCAGTGATGGACATTCTTATTGAAAAAAGAAAATAAATGAAGTTAGTTAGTTTTCTGAATTTGGATAATTCTTACAGAAGCAAAAGAGCTTAAAACAGAAGAAAAAAAAGAGGATTCTGAAATTACATATTTTTTCGGATCGTAAAACCGTAATAATCATGCTATGCAAAGTATAATACCACACCTAAAATTATTTTTAGTACAAGTTCCTTTTCAGGGCGTATCACAGCGCTTGAAGTAAAAGTTTTTTTTTTTTTTTTTTTTTTTTTGAATGAAATTGAATGTACAAAAAAGTGATGGGAAAAAAAAAACAATCATTTTGAATAAGAAGACGTTTATGAGTAATAACATTTTCTCTCACCAGATGGGGAGCCAATGCAAGTTTCCTTGAGATCCATACGCTGAGAGATTGAACAACGGCCCGTCGCTCTCCACCATGTTTAGTGCAGGTGTAGTCAGCTCGAAATGCTGCGCTGTGTGAATTTCTAGCCTTTCCACGAAATATAGGACATGAAATCTTTGAAGAACAGACTGCTTTTTTTTTTCTCCTCGTATTTTCATTAAGCGGAGCATTACGGCGCCAATCGTTTCGTATCGTCATAGCGCTGACACAGAAAAAAAAATTTTCATCAAAATTTGAAGCTAGAAAACAAACAGATATTTGTGATCTGAACATTTCATTTTATAATATCACAATTAGCTTCTAATTTTTTCGATACACTGTACAGTGATATTTGGGGGCAAAGGATGCATTACGGTCTACAGGGATGTGAGCATCTTTGGACATAAGATGGCCGCCGTTGTCCAATCTCTCCGTATTTAGGATCTCTAAGATTCCTCTTTTGTTTTGAAGGAATTTTTGTCTTTGTATCAAGTTCTGGTAAACCAAATCAAAAAGGAATTATGGTTCGCAGAAGTGAATCATACGTTCCATCTCTTCGCCCATTTCCTATATTTGCCACACGTTAGGCTTATTTTCAATTCCATTTCATACTTAATCCTACCCGTAAATCATAGCACATTAGCCCCGTTTTCAAATGAACCTATCCACCCCGGAAGAAACCTGCTTTGAAACCACATTACTGTTACGTCGCGGGTAAATACCTGTTTTCGACG
Organism: Uloborus diversus; assembly: GCF_026930045.1. Lineage (NCBI taxonomy): Eukaryota > Metazoa > Arthropoda > Arachnida > Araneae > Uloboridae > Uloborus > Uloborus diversus. Next base: position 16,611,427 of record NC_072738.1, read on the forward strand.
AGACTATATGCGGGGAGTAGATACGCGAAACGAATTAGTGTACAATGGACTCGATTCTGAGCACTCATGGGACCGAACAAAAGTGTTCAGATTATGGGGGTGTTCATTGCAGAGGGAGACTGGATAATGCATATATATATGTTCTATTACGTTTGTGGATTATGTTCAGTACTTTGCCTAGTGAGGTATGCCCAGTTTACTGAGACAGAGGAGCTGAATTTTGGATTGGTGGCTACAGTGCAATATCTAATTTAACTCAGTAAGATTAAACTTTTGCAGTTATTTATTTCTTTTTTAATTTAAAAAGTTTAACGCAACATTCAACAATAAAATATTGCAATACAGCTATCGGTTACAATACCAGAAAAAATATATTTTCAATCTGTTTTTGCATTGTGTATTCTCATGCAAGGTATGTTTATCATCCAAGTATAAATGTTTCGGGTGATTCTCAGTCGCATTTTGCTTGAAGGTAATCATACTTTTAAAGGCCTTGAATACTACTTGATACAATGGATTCTTGAAATGCATAGTTCAGTGGCAGAAACACCAGGCTCATATTGCTCAGCTGAATGACTTCATGTGATGCAGTAATATCCAGAAAAATAGTTTTTCTTCCTCCTCTCCATATTTCCTCTTCAATGCCATTCAAACATTCTGATAAAATCGTGAATGTATTTCAGGCTTTCCAATTTTATAGGAATTCCCGAGCACTGTTTGTGAACATATTCAGTATATATAGAGAGGTATTAGTTGGTTATTGATGGGGTGAAAAGTAGCATTTCAAAATGCTGTGGTGTTCAGAGTAAAGAGAGGTTAGCCTATGTTACGTCTTCGCCGGGACCCTCATAATTGGTTCAGAATATCTGTCATTTAACATTAGAGAGTGTTCAGAAAGAGGGAGTTCACTATACTACTATACTTACTCGTAGTTACGCAAACAGTCTGGGCGCTTATTCCAAGCTCGAAATACACCTTGCGAGATTAGTTCTGATCGCCTCACTAGATGGCGCTATAGGAAAAAGTGGTCTCGTAAAGAAATTCTCGCAAATTGCTATTCCAATCGCCTGCCTTATCAGGTAAAGTGGGTACGCCCCGGCACCTGCACAAAATTATTTCCAGTCCAGTTCCAGTTCCAATCGCCAAAAGAAGGGGAAAAGTGACTTTTCGGGCGCTTATTTACGGAGCGAAATCTCAACTGCCCTAAAGTAGGTGAGATTGTGCGATTTTTGTGATACAATAGGGAAGTATTCGATTTTCTAATTTTATTTTTATTTGATAGAGTAACATATATGAACATCATCTGCGAAAAAATTTTTACGATACGACTAATACTTTTTTTTTAAAATAATTTTTTAAAGTTCACGCGCGAGTGACGTCATTTGCTTGTAAGTCCTTTGACTGACGTCACTGCCGCGCTGCGAGGCGGCGGGGGTTGGCTAGGACAAAGAAGTGCTTGGCGATCTTTGGGGGAAGGGCGCGGGAAAACAAGAGCTTTCTAACAGCAGCGCGCATAAAAGGCTAGTGAAAATCCTTTGCTGTCTGTAGGGTTTAATGCATTCTGCGATTGTTTTTAATTTGATTTTTCTTTGTCATGGCTAGTAGAATCAATTACAAGTATTGCTTCGTTCCTGGATGCGTATCTATATCTAAAAAAACTCCTCACAAGCGATTTGTTATTGTTCCGTCCCAGCAGGATCTTCGAAAGAAGTGTTTTCAAGTGTGTTTATTAATTAAAATTTGAAAATGAAAATTTGCACTTCATTTTAATTAAAAACTATGTCAAGTGAGAAATACAGTTTGAAATATATGTTCACAACTGTTCATAAATAAATGTTTAATAAGCATATGAGATATTTTTTAAAAAAATGCAAGTAAACAAAGGAATTTAAACCCTGCACAATAAACTAAATAGAAAGTAATAGATGCATTACTATTTCCATTTTAATAACAATGCAAAAACTATTAATACTTTCTTTTATAACATTCAAACTATCTTCAAAATTTTAACTATTACAAAATTGATAATTTAAAAATACATTTTCAGTTTATCACCTAGAAGCGTTTCTATATATACAAGACCTTTCTCACCTGCAAAAAGGTACTTATTTTATGAAATGAACACCATTTTCAAATTTATTATTTTTATCAAAAGAGCAAAAAAATATATTTTTCCTTTTTTTTGCTATGTTGCACAAAAACACAAGGATAATTAACATGTATTAGTGGATTTAAAACAATTTTCCACAAAAAAAAAAAAAAAAAAAGCAGATCAACTTTTATTGCCAACAAAGCGAAAAATTTTCATGCAAAAACTGCTCTAAAACTTAGTACTGGAATCACTTGCAGTAGGGTTGTTACAAAATGCGCGCCTCATTAAAAGCCGCCAAGTAAGAACTGGAATAGCGCTCTTACATTGTAATTTATATATTCAGATAAAAAAAACCATCGACACACAAATGGAAATGATCAATCTTGATAAGGGAAACTAATGCGAATAATATGAACTGCAAACATAGACGGATATGCACGTACACTTTTAAAGAATAACAATGGTGAAACTGTGTTGTCTCACTTCCCGTACTTCTAGGACATTAAATCTCTCGTCCTTTCGAAAAAAGTCAAACACCATGAATGACTTTACTTGAGGAAGGTTATTGGATTGACCTTTCGTGAATCCTAGCCCCATGATGAAAAAAATGCTGGTTAAATGCTTTAAAAAGGCTGAAAAAGACAGTGCTATTCACCTCCTGGTAGGCGCAACACGGCATGGAAATGGAGCTCTGATCGGAACAGGGAAATGACGTCAGCTGCTGACGTTTTTGGCCACACCTCTTTTTTGCGCATCGCTCTTTAAAAAATTCATAAAAAATCAATCGTTGGTTTTAAAAATCCGGCCATGGTGAATTTTTGTGTTTTGTAAGCCTATCAACATTGTGCAATAGTTAAAATTGGAATATTTGATTGGTTGATACTTCCCTATTCGGGAGTTTGTCTTTCTGAAAGGTATTGGCTCGAGGAAAACTAATTTGGAAGTTACCAAACTTGGAGATGGTGCAGGGGGCAAGGGGGGGGGGTTAAAACTGCACTGGGGGGGGGCAAGTGGTTTTCCGTTAAATTTTTGTGACACAAAAACGGGAGTTTTCCTGAAAGGTATTGGCAAGCAGAAAACAAATTGGAATGTTACGAACCTTGAACATAGTGAAGGGGAGGGAGGGGGTTTAAAACTGCACGGGGGGGGGGGGGGCAAGTGGCTTTTCGTTAAATTTTTGTGACACAAAAACTGGAGTTAGTTTTTCTGAAAGGTAATGGCAAGCAGAAAACAAATTAGAATGTTAGGAACCTTGAACATAGTGAAGGGGGGGGGAGTGGTTGTTCGTGGAATTTTTGTGATAATATTACGGCAGTTGGTTTTTCTGATAGGTATTGGCACGAGGAAAACGAATTAGGATGTGGCCAACCCCAAAAATGGTGCAGGGGGCAGGGGGGGGCATAACTGCAAACATAAAATAGGTATATATGCAACATTTTTCGCTTTACAACAAGTTTTCAAAGCGAAAATGCGTAACTCAACTAATAACAACATTATAATGCACAAACATCCGAATTAAATTGCAGACACGTGTTTTGGAGCTATTAAGAGCTCCTTTTTCAATGTAAAAAATGTTAGTTTGTGAATGAAAATGCATTCGGCTAAGGTAACTTCCATTGATTCCACTTTCTTGAAACCAAACCTATCATTTAGGAAATAGTGTAAAAGGGGGGGGGGGTGAATCGAGGGCACTCTAGATTTTTAAGATATAATGCATTTGAAATAATTAAGGGGCTATGAATTTCCTACTCCCACTTATTTTTTGACCGCTCGACGGCCTGCACAAATGCGTGTAGGGTAAATTTTACGTAAAAAAGCGTTTATAAATTTTATTTTTCTTTTGTATATTATCCCACTTAAAATTTAGTTTTTTCATAAAAGTACTAGTTGTTTCTGAAAATTGTATGAATTTCAAATTTACACAGAATATACAATTCCCCCCTTTTTTTGCGTTTTAGGGGGGGGGGGTGACATCAGAAATTACCGGCCCGGGTGTCACCCATGCTGAGTACGCCACTGACGTAGGTACTTTTTTTTCTTTTCTCTTGTCTTCTTTTGCTGTAAAATCCTCCTCCCCCTTTTTTTCCTAAATCCCTTACTTATTACCTACTGTCATCATTCAATTTCAATTGAATTCAATTTGTAAGATAATCTATCTTTCTTTATTGAAATTTGATATTGATTAACTAATTACAAAACAGTACAAAGGCTGGTAATTTCTGGAGAATTGTTTCTAAAATTTGATTTTCCATTTCGCCGGCATCAAAATTAGCAATATTATACAAATAGTGTATTCGATTATACTGTAAGCATTTGTAAATTGGCTGCTATATAATATGATGCATTTCAAGGAAAAGAGAATGCTTCAAAATGCTCCTTTTTTCTTTTCTTCTTCAATTTAGGATCTTTCCTTTGGGTTGAACTTTAAAGTTCTTTATCAGCTGAAGAGAAAATATGATTGAAAAATTTATTCCCTTTACGAATATTTTTCAAATATACATTTACAGAAGCAGAGTATTTATTTATTTTAAACTGCTCTTGTAACCAAGATTGCTGTTTTGACTTTTTAATCTTGAAAATAAAGATGGAATTATGTTATCATAGGTACAAGTAGCTTGTTTTGAAAAAAGGAATCTAGAAAAGTACTTTGTTGAAAAATATCTTAAGATTGGGTTTTGGAAAACAATACCTAGAAAAAAATGGAATTTGAAAACCGGAATAATGAAGAAATAAAACTTTTTTATTTAGCATATGCCTATTAAATTATAATTTTAAAGGAGAAGAGAAAAAACTCTGGAATATGTCTTTGAAACTGGGATTGCTGTTATATTTACAACTGAGCGGGGGGGAGGGTTGGTTTTTACATAACTAATCCTAATATGGAAGATTATATACTCTGTTATGACTGCTCCCATCCCCAAAAGCTCAATTAGTACAACCTTTTACAGTTTTTAGGGGTGACCCTCCTCCAAATATCGCGAAGACTCCCCCCCTCCAAAAGCAAAAGCCCTCCAAATAAAAAATTACCCCTCAAACCCCCCCTTACAAATTTCAATAGGCGCAGTCAGCGCCATGCCCTACACCCCCCCCTGCGTTTTAGTGTTTTATATATTCAATTTGAATTAGCAGATTTTTTTCATCAAGACTTTTGGATGCCGCTAAAACTTTCGCACTCAGCATTTCATTAGACACGACAACATAATATTCAATCCACGATTACGGACTATTTATACGAGGGCTGTTTTTTTTTTCAACTTCCGATCGTGCCGCTAGACGGCAGGGCGAGCGGCATCGGCCAGTAATGTGCGGCAGTCGACTGCGCACCTCTCCCACTACAACCTCACTCGTTTTCGGGCGTCCGACGCCATTACCAGTTTATCTAGCTACACATAACATGGCTTTCATGATAGAATTTCCCGCCAAGTGTGAGATTCAACGTAGAATGAAACGAGTATACGGTGAAAACGTTATGAGTGACAGTGCAGTGCGTGATTGGTGTAGGAAATTTAAAGATGGACGAGGTGACATTCACGATGAAGGGGGCCAAGGACGAAAGTCGGTCGCAAACGAAGACCTCGTTGATCGGGTTGACCAAACTGTAAGAAGCAATCGGAGGTTTACGATTACGGACCTATCCGATCAGTTTCCTGAGATTTCAAGGTCAGCCCTATACATTATCGTAACTGACAAGTTAGGCTTCAAAAACGCCGTGAGAACCCATCTCAAATCACTGCCGGCAAACTTCTATGAAGAAGGTATTAAGAAGTTTGTACCCAGGTATGAAAAATGCCTCAATTTAAATGGCGATTATGCTGAAAAGTAACTAATAATGTACCTAATTTTTGATAATAAATTTATTTAATTACTCTCACTAATTTTATTTTTAAACCACATCGGAAGTTGATAAAAAAACAGCCCTCGTATTTCTTCTTCTACATTTATGATAGTTAAGTTTTTTTTAAAAGTTATTATTGTAGTAATAATAATAATATTACTTATAATAGTATATTATAAGTAATATTATTATTATTATTTCGATTACAGTTTCTTGAGAAAAATATATTTCATACAAGACGTTCTTACTAATATAGATGGTGTTATATAGTGAATCAACAAAATTTACGGTTAATTTTTATCTTATTTATGAATTGGCTGTTTTCCCCTCTTCGATTTTTGTTTTAGACACTGTAATATTGAACTATGCATAAAATATGACTTACCGTTTGCCATTTGACTATGCGTTTTGCACCGGAGCACTCGGCTCATTTTTCCTTTGTGTACTATTTTGTAAATTCTCGGAGGATTAATTTTTAAGAAAGTCTGGATTCTTTGAAGTAGTATTTATTAGCGTGCCAGTCGTCAAAGTTTGCGCCTTTCCGTGCAGGTATTAAACAAAACAAAACTAGCTGCGCTGAGAGAACATTGGTTGGAAGAAGTTACGTGTACCTCCTGGCCGCCCAAACTAGTCGAAAAACTTCGAGAGACAGCTGTGAGTTGTATAGAATATAACCTTGCGAGATTTTTTCCGACTACATCGATCACGTGACGGAAATCTCGAACTCGAAACGGGAATAGTTTGGAATGACCACCCTGCACACATCGATCCCCCTCTTGCTTTCGCGAGGAAGAAAGTTCGTGAGAAAAACCGCGGAAATTGGAAAAACAGTTGCGGATAAGTCTCTTGAAAGTTATATATATTGTCTTATATTCAGCACTGGTAGATTAGGTCTGAATGTCAATCCTGAAATTTTCCGTTTTTAGTTTTGAACTATGGACCTTACCTCGGAGTAAATCTTAAAACAGAGATAGAGGGCAGATGACAAAGAAAAATTGCAGAAATGTCCAAACATATAAACTTCTTCAATGTCCTAAATTTGAACCAACCTGTGATATAAACAGTTTAAGCTAAAAAAATTGCAAGTTTGTTTTGAAGTAATCAACTTTGACATGGATTCTGCATCCGCCAGCTACGGTTCCTTTGTGAGATGGTAAAAATTATTTTCGCGAAGCGATCATGTTATCATAACCCCGCTCATAATTGCACTGCTGTATTTCATAATTCCGGCTTCAATTTCATCTACTTTTTACCATAGACGAGGCCTCTTTATGTATATTTCTTTATTCTATGGCGGCACGTGAATTACTTATTCAATGAAATATTATTTTTGGCTGATTTGACAAAACCCGAAACTTTTCTCTGGTAAACCTAGCTCCGCAACAATAAAAAGTCCGATTCAAAAGGTCTAGCCTAGCCTAGCCTAGCCTTGTAATATTTAACAGGCCTGGGGGGAACCCCCATTTACCTGTAGTGTAGATGAAGAAGGAAAGAGAAACGTGCCGAAGCACACCTAAAGAAAAAAGAGGGGGGGAGGAGAAGCTCATGGTCGCGCTGGGGCTGCGAGGCCGCTTACAAGGGCTTCGATCGTCCTTTGCTGGACTTGAAGTTGGGTGAGGATCTGGAGGGCAACTGGTCTCGGGATGAAGTCATTCGTTGTCTTGGTAGCAGCACTGGAGATCCTCCTGGTCCAGGCGTTGTCCTGTTGGGCCGGAAAAGTCCGTGGGGGAGACGGCTGACGGGGCTTGGGTCGGGCAGGGCAGATGGGTGCGTTGGCTGTATGGGCTCCACCGCAAAGGGCACAGCAGGCGGGTGTGGACTTGTCTTTACTGCACTCAAAAGAACGGTGCTCCTGGGCGCATTTCAAACATCTGGGGGAACGAAAGCACTTGGAGGCAGTGTGTCCAAAGCGCTGGCATCGGAAGCACTGTACCGGGGTGGCCTTGGGCTTGAGTCGCTCGACCGTGATTCGGAGGTGTCCAGTGTTACTGATAGCAAAAACATCTTCGGCAGTGTCATCTTTGATCAGCACGGCTAGGAAGAGAGGCAGTGGTCTTTTATCCGGGCCGGTCTGCATCCTTATGACTTTGGTGACGTTGAAGCCATAGCCTTTTAGATCTTGGAGTATGTCGTCGGTGGGGTAGTTCAGGGGAAGGCCCCGGATGACGGCTTTTAGTGGTCTTTTGCTGGCCTGGACTCTGCTGTGATACTGATGCCTATGGTCCTGAAGGTATCTCTCGATGAGATCGACGTCGTCCGCCAGGGAGGGGTAGATGTGTAGATCTTCGCCGGACAGTTTGCCTTGAATTTTCCCAGCACACATCTTGGAGAGGATGTCCAAAAGCTGGATGGGTTCAGGAGGACTTGCGACAGTGATGGGTGGAGGGGGTCGAGTCTTCGGTTTGTTGGTGGGGGTCTTGCTTGTTGTCGGGACGTTGAGCGGCCGTTTCCTCCGTCGTTGGCTCCACTTCGTTTGGGGTGAGTGGGGAGAACTTGTTGCTGGTAAGGATAGCCGTCTCGTCTGTTTTGGGTGGGACCTGCTTGGCTGGACTCGTCCTTTTCGCTCTCTTGAATTTTGTCGGGCTGAGAGCCTCGTCATCGGTATCGCTGCACGAGGATGTTTCCATAGTTTGGAGCAGTGTTTGTAGCTTTTCAAGGTTATGGTTGTAGAGACGAGTGCTGTTCATGTATATTTGCAATTCCTCCACTGTCCAGTTGTCTTTGTCCGTCTTGCGCATGAGTTCAATTTGCATGTTGGCAAGGAAATCGGAGATTCCTCTGATCGTTGTCAGGTCCGTGGCCTCGTCGATTCTTGCCCGGGTGGACTTGAGGTCGTACTTATAGCGGCCGAGTATTTCCTTGAATGCCGGAAAGATCCCATTACTCGGTGGACCGCCACGGTTCTTCCTGGAGGAGGCGATCGTAGAAGCAGATGAGACGGGAGAAGACGAAGCGCTGGCCTGAGGGATGGTTTCGATGACGGGGGAAACCCCGCCGGCCCTGAGACGGGCCTCTACGCCGCCCCGGGGGCGCTCGACTTCTTCCGTGAGTTGTGCTTTGCCATAGCACCACGGAGCAGGGAGAAAGAAACACGTCTGACAAGTTCAGACGCTCAGCTCGGAATGAGTGAATGAGTGAATGGCCAAAAAAGAAAAGGGCTAGCTGATGCGCCGGTCTATCTATATACGGCTCTAAAGCTTGTTGCCTCGATTGAGTGACGTCATCTTTCAGCGCTAGGTTCTTCTAAGGCCCCTATATATACGAGCCGACGCATCAGCTTAAGATTAGCCATTTCGGATCGGAGCGCGTGTTTGAGTGGTTGTCTTTCCGGCAAGTTATCGCGTTTGGTGATTGTTCACTGTGAGTTATTATTAGTGGCACATGAATTGTTTATTAAATAAAATGTTATTACAGTATAGTGCTTAGAAGGAGTAGTGTTCCGATCGGCCAACGATCGTATGTTACAAAAATCGCCCTCAAAAAGGGGAAACCGCGAGAGGGCGCGCAAGTTCCCGCCGGTGTTGATATTTTGATTTTGATCTGCGAAAATATGCTGTACCCTCCTGTGCTACATCGATATTGTTACATTGTAACACTTGTCTTATGGAAAAAACTGAATTGAAATTGTTTGCAAATAGCTACAAATGGTAAAAAGAATCACTTAGAAATGTTTCATGGTGTCTTAATAATACATTTAAGATAAGAATATTTGCTTTATTTAAAAAATTTGTTTTTACACAGTGGTTAAAATATTTTCAGTTTCAAGTATAGATGATTCTATCATTTATTTCAAATGTCATGGCTACAATGAACTTTAAAAAGAAAATCACAATTATTTAACTTTCATTAAAACAAATTCATTTTCATTGTTAAAAAAAAGGAGGAATGCCTCCAAATTAGTATATATATGCAAGTGTAGCATAATATTAATTGTTCGTGAAATGTTAATTCCAAGAGAAGTCTGTCTCCCTTGTACTGCAAAAAAATTTCATATTTTAGATTTGTATATTCACTGTTTTTACTTGTGAATTCAACGAAACTATAATATCTATACTATATTCAACCTATACTATATTCAACCATAGTATTCAACCAAATGTGCTATCAAAATAAAAACAAAAATCTTTTCAACAAGTTAGCACAGAGATTCCCAAAGTGTGTTCCGCGGAACCCTTGGGTTCCGCCGTAGGATGATAAGGGTTCCGCCACAATTGCTGCAAAAAACTTTACAGTAATTTGAGGGGAAAATAAAGTGTCTTTTTTTTTTTTTTAATCTATATAATATGTTGTAGTTCGCGTAAATAATAGCACAATGAGTGCATTCGACGAGCACGACCGAGAGCGACCGGTTAGTTAATCACGTGACAGCTAATGATCACGTGCTCCAATCAACCAATCAACTGCTTAAAATGGTAACCGCTGCGGTAACCGGTTGATCATAGAACACCGCGGTTAGTTACTGGTTACTTACCGGTCGACCGGTGAGGTTCGTCGAACGCAACCAATGAGTACGCTGTAGCGATAGGAATGTGGCCAAGAGCAATGCATTCACCCAGATTTCGCGCCTTCTATCAAAGTACGGATATGTATTACTCCTAGGTAATCATCAGTAAAAACTAACACATCTGAACAGATAAGGGGAAAATGCGTTTGAAAATTAGCTTAAATATCCCTTTAAAAGCAAGAAAACCAAGATATTGAGTCCAGGCTAATGCCCATTGCAATGTCATTCCTCTTTTTTCTACATCTAAGATTTTCTGGTGATTTCGATTTGAATTTGACTTGCTGATTTCGAATTCGTCGAGTATCAGACGTTTAATGTTGAGCGTTATTATTATACAGGTAAAATTCAAGAAACCGGCCTAGAAAATCGTAAGATGTTATTCTCGAGAAGAAACATTTCTAAACAATAGTTTGCATGAAAAATAAAATGTTTTACTAATGATAAACGTAGACAATGATATATAGGGAGCATTAATTTTATGATTAAGCGTTATTATTAACTCTAAGGGAGAAAAATGCTTAAAGCACGTCTGTGTAAAAGCGACATAAAATTATGTTTGAATGAAATTAAATGAGCTAAAAGCTGATTGCCTAAACTTCTTAATGGTAAAAAGTTTACACAAAATTTTTGTGCATTTCGCGTTGTTGCTGACGAGTTACTGAGGAATCCAATAAATTAGAGGGACACCTTACATTTCACAAAGAGGGTTCATTACGGTCTTTTAAAAAAATGTAGTAAATTGAGCAAAATTGCAAAGCTGGATCCAACTGTTGCAAGTAAAGAAGGAATGCAGCAGGAAGAAGAAATTAAAAATACATTTATGAAAGAAAAGAAAGCCGCATTTGAAAGCAATTTTAAAGATGTGTACATTGATACGCATTTTTCAGAAATTAGCAATATAGCTTTGAATTTTTAAACCAAAAAATGTGAAGGAAAATCCTCAAATGTGATGCAGCGCCATCTACTAGAAGAATTGGAACGACAGAAAAGTAAAATATACATTGCATATTGGGACAAGAAAACAGCTCTTGAAAGCAATTGTAAAGCAAAAAATATGCACATGCATTACTGTGAAATATTAATTTTAATAATTAAACCAAGACATCGCTTCATGTAACTATGTGTGGGTTGTATCGCGATAAGAACTAAATTTGAAAGAACTAAATGTGAAAAATCGACCCTATTCATTTAATAATGCCCCGAAAGAAGTTTGAAACGTACGAAAAGAAACAAATAGCATAAAGCGCTATCGGTTACAAAATGAGCGAAAGTAACAAACAAACCTAAAGTCTAGTAGACACTTCTAAACAGCACCCAATGATGGACATTTTTATTGAAAAAAGAAAAGAAATAAAGTTATAGATAATTTTCTGAATTAGGGGGGTATTTCTTGCAGAAGCAGAAGAGCTTATAGTCGGAGAGTCCATTGCCACCAGACTTAACTTATTTTCTAAGTAACAAAATGTGTAGGACAGAATAGAGATTGCATGTACTTTCAACATACGCGTGTTTATTAACTTGGACCGCTTGCCAATTTACAGGTACTGGGTACTGAATGTACGCAAAAACAGTGATAACCTAACTTATTTTCTAAGTCTCAATTTTTATATCATGATACTGAGGGAACTATTCCAAAACGTTTTGTAAGCTGTCAGACCAATCGTATGGTCCAAACATTCCGTCAGAGACAGTTAAAACGTCGTACATAGGGGTATTTAAGCCAAAAAGCTGGCCAAAAGTCGAAATGTCAACATTACCGATTGGTGTCGGCCTTAAGTCTTAAAACAGGTGGATAAACATGCCATTATGTGGATGTGTTTTTTTTTCATCGAAACTATCCATAAAAATTTGCCAGCAGTCGGAACATAGCACTTTGATGACTCGTTTGTCTTTGCGACATTCGAGTTTTTCAATGAACCTTCACCGTCTTATTTTTCGCGTTAAAATTACGTTGAGAGAAAAAAATACTATGGTTTGGCTTGGGGAAGGTTTGTAGTCTATTATTTATCAGTTTTTATTTTTTAAGACTTAGTATTTTTTTAATGCAATTCTTGAAGCCTCACAAAAATGCCATCCTTTTTTTTTTTTTTTTTTTTGAAACTTTTTATGTAAATGAATGGTTTTAAAACCTTTGTACTCATTTGTACTACTTTTAAGTTATACCCTTTGTTACTTTAGAATGTCTACTTTGATAGTTTGCAGCAAAAGTTTTCACGAATTTGCCCGAAAACATAATAAAGCTATAAACAGAGTACATTATTATTTTCATAGTTTTGAGCTTTTCGATTACTTTTAATTTCTATGGCTTCAGTCATGTGTACGACTCAAAAGCAACTTCAAAATATAATAAAAGACAATACGCAAAGGCTGTCTGATGCAAAGTTCAAGCAAATAGAAATGAAACTAGCTGAAATTATACATTTCTCTTATAAGATAGTATCGGAATTGAAAAATATATCACCCCGTTTTATTTCTGAGTCTGACTTTGAAAGTCCGTAGCATCAAATTGTGTTCCTATAGTCTAATTTATAATATTCTGTAGTTCTTTTCAATTATGCATCTGACTGAAACTTGTGAACCCAAAAATAAACGAAAAAATGAAAATTTATGAAATTTATAGTCTGCTCTATATTATTTTTCTGTGCAAACTTTTGCTGCAGATTGTCAAAATAGACAGTATTATGGGAAAACTTGAGAAGTAGTACGCATGAGATGAATATTCAAAAACATTCACATAAAAAAAAAGAAAAAAAGAGGGGGATGAGTCTCTGTGAGGTTTGAAGAAAGGCGTTAGAAGAATTAATAAAAGTGTATACTTATAAATTGATGAATAATGGAACACAAACCATTAACATCGAAAAAATATCGAACCGAAAACATCCGAAAGTATCGAAAGTAAAACATCGACATCGATGTCGCACCTCTAATCGGCAGTCAGCGCGAAAAATATATTTCTAAAAACGAGCTCTCGACCTCAGAGACTTTTTGAGAACAGTAATAACAACAGAACTGGGAGATTCCACGCGAAGTGTTCTCCTAGAACATGGCGTTTGCTTTATAAATAGCAAAATATTAATAATTAGTGTACCGTAATTAAAATATTGTGCTGTCTTCCTAGAGTGTTTACTAGCATATAACGATCATTATCATCTACGGGATTATTCTACTGTGAAGAATCATTAATGCAAACAAGTCTAACAGGTAAGTGACTTTATTGTTCTTACCTAGTTAAAATTAGAATTGTTTTAGTCAGCATAGTCTAATTTAGAAAGCCATGTTTGCAAAACCAGTTTTTTTTTCTTGTGTTTCTTCTTTTTACTGTTTTGCTTTTATCTTTTATTTGTTTATTTATTTCTTCAAATCTATCGGATGAATTTTTGTAGTTTTTTATGCTGTGCCAAAGTAGGTCGTCATTTTTAGGTTAGGAGATAGGTTGTTATTGTGATTTTTTTTATATAAAAACCTTAACAGAAATGAAAATTACAACTATACAATATTACATAAAGTATTAATTAGTGTTCATGAACAGGTACATGATAAACTCTTAGCTTATATTCGAACTGCATCTACATGTGAAAGTTTGAGGGGCTGAGGGGGAGACACACACGCTAGCACAAGGAACTCAGAACCACTAGTGTTGCTCCTTGAGCAGAACTATTGAACTACTTGAATGCCTGGGACTTCTTTCTATTGGAATATGTCAAAATATGTTTCAAAACTGCAGGGGGGGGGGACACGCCAGCACATGGAACGCAGAACCACTAGTGTTGCTCCTTGAGTAGAACTATTGAACTCCTTAAATGCTTGGAACTTCTTTCTAATGGAATATGTCAAAATATGTTTTAAAACTGTATCCTGAAGGAAAACGCTGTATCCTTTTCTCCATTTGGTCCAAGGAAGGACCCTAGGGCCAAAGTAGCCCGCGTTTACGGTAACGGCAAAAATTAATATTTTCGAATATTTTTCTCAGCGCGAGGAGCGGTTTTTGACTACAGTCGACTCCCGCTACAACGCGATTCGACTTACGCGAAATGACTATAACGCGAATTTTTCACGAGCAATGAATTTTAGAGTTAACGCGAATTTTTCGTCCACAAGACGATTTTTTTTTTCGAGGAAAGTATCGGCTTCGTTATTGGCTACTAAATATTGAATTCGTGAGTGTTATTAGATCCCTTTGAGCATCACTGACAGAGTGAGAGCGAAAGTTCCCACACCAAACTAGTCTAAAGTTTTTGAAATATAATGGCATCTTAGTGGTACCTTCATCTAAAGTTTGCGAAGATAGGTAGAAAAAAAAGTTTCTGATTAAAGAAAAATAAATGCTAAGATTCTCATTCTCAATATGCTTAAAAAACTACAAAAAAAAAAAAAAAAACGTCGACGGTAGAGCGACAATAAGTATGAGTGAATCTTCCGTGAATACAACTAAAAGTCAAACTGAGATATCCGTAAAAGTTCAGAACTTAGTTTCAATACTGAAACTTGCAGAGCAGTCTAGCAGAGTAAATATTAAAAGAAAGCTGCTCTTGTATTGTTGATTAAATAAATAAATAAATCAGGAAGAGGGGTTGTTGCACAAATTGAAACGTTTCAAAGAAAAGAACAAAAATCATCTTTATCTTCATTTTGTTAACCCAAATATTGCTACTGTATTTACTGTACAGCATTATTATAGTGCAGCATTTTATTCTTACTACATACTGTGTGTACCGTGTTGTTTTATTTTATGTCTTTCTCTGCCATTGATCCAATTGATCCTTCCCATTTTATGCATCTTAAAGTATTTCATGTTAAACCGTTTTTACTTTTTAAATACAGTAAAAGTTCAATTCTTTATGTAGGAAACTGTATAGTTTTCGAATGCTTTAAAGCAGTTTGAGGAATGTTTAAATGTGTCTAAAAGAATTTGTGTGTTATGCTTCTGAAAAATTTTTATACATGCTTTTCCACAACGCGAAGTTTCGACTTACGCGAGGAGTCCGAGAACGCATCCCTCGCATAACTCGGGGTTCAACTGAACATAGAATAAACCATTTCAATTTCAGTAGGCGTGCCTGTGCGTCTGAGGTGAGAATTCTTCGATGACTGTTTACTTCTCCAAGCTGTTGAGCAGGAGAACTTAACATGACGAAGACATATTTAAAGAGCTGGACAGACGATGACAGACACTTTTTTGAAACTTATAGTTATTCACCTGCGCCATATACTGGTAGATATTATATATGCCAAAAATGTTATCGTTAGATTGTCAAAGGTTATACGGAAAAATTACAATTAGCGTAACTTTAAAATTTTCTATGAGACCCCACCCCCCTTTCTTTATCACATATTTGGGACCTGCATCATCATTTAGCTTTGCATACAAAATTTTGTTTAATTTGCTCCAGCCGTAGTTTCAAAATTCAATTGAGAAAAATCTCGTAATGTTAAAAAGATTATTGATACTTTTGCATCGAATATCTAAACCATCTTGGGCGCGAGAAAAAATGTTATTTTTTTAATTTATTTATTTATTTTTTTAATATGAATCAAACCAACAATAAAAACGTGAGTTTACTATACAAAAATAAAATTTTGAATTTTTCATGAATAATGAATGAAAAAAATGTGACCTGGAGCCATATTATGTATCAGTGGAAAAACAATTCAGAAGAGATTTTGTAAGGGTATCTAAAATTTGAGCTCAAATTTTCCAGTAGTTTATATGCTGTGATAAAAAAAAAATCAATTTTTCTTCCGTTTGAGGGTCTCAGTGAATGTTGATTTAAATGTAAAAAAAGGAGGAAAATTGGTCATGGAATAATGTATAACCATTTTTAATACTTCACAATTGCACAACAGTCACTCATTTCTGGTTGGGGGGGGGGGGGGGCGGATGAGAGGGGCCTGTCCTGGTGAGGGAGGAAATGGGAAACTCAATTCAAAGACTCGGAAATGCTTCGAACTTTAATCATCATCAAAGACATCATAAAAGAGAGAAACTCAGCCCTCAGCTTGTTCCTAATGCAGATAAACTTAACACAGCTGCTTTCTGTTACTTGAACAACAGCAGTATGCCCTCTGTACTCTTTCTAGATACAACAGTAAGGAGCCCTCTATATCTCATGCCAAAAGATTGGAAAGAGTCACAGACGGTCAAGCAGTGGCAAGGATTTGCGAATAAAATCCCCCTCCAAAGGACATGGTTTTAACATTAATGCTGATCCCAGCACAATAGTTTATATGCATGTTAAGACTTCTAAAACCCCCACTAGAAGGTACATTCAGGTTCCGCTGACGCGTAGAGGTAATTTCATTTTCAACTAAGTTTTAAGCAAATTGCTAGATCATTGAAGTTTTTTATTGAATATTTTTTTAGAATTGCCGTTGAATTCTTTTTTCCCAAAATGGAGTTAGAATAAACTTTAAATAATCGCAAAATTGTTAATGTATTACTTTATGTTTTTGTACTTTTGCGAGTAACTTCAGTTGTTTCCTTTGAAAAAATAAATTCATATTCATTACATTCGTTTGCCTTGACAGTGAGCGGTAAGTTTTGACCTTGAAAGTACCATTTTACATGCGGTGGTGATCTCTGGATTGTTTCTCACTAATGTCTTTTGTTCTTCCCGTCGGAATGCAATGAAATTTTGAATTCTGGATGCGCTTCGTCTCAGGAACACATTTATGCAATAAAAAGTAAGTGTTCTCATTTGAAAACTGAGAGTTTGTGATCATTTTCCTTTGTATATGGTCCCTTAATAAAGTTAAATTTACATAGTCTTAAAGAAGACTTGAACTCATTTTGGATGACACCTCTCTATCTTTCTCAGCACAGTGGATATAGTATAGTTGCCAATATTAAGCAGTTAGCTTCCCTTTACTGGGACTACCTCCGCCACTTGCTGGGCTGAGGTAGTTTACTTGAAGCTTCAACGATGGAAGAGTTACCCCATTCTCAACTCCTTTTTAAAAGTTATAGCACTCTATGGTTGCTTCGAACTGGTGGAGGCTAAATTTCGTATTTTCTGCAGGTTTTCTGAGCTACTGGTGTTTCTCATATAGTTTATCAAGAAAGCGTAGAATAAATAATTGGTAGAAATAAAGGAGAACACGGTTGTCTTTTTGTTATCTGAATTTTGCATTCAAAATTGAAGTTGTTTCAAGAATAATGGGTTAAAAATAAACTAGGAATACTAATAAACTAGGAAGGAACAGCAATGTAGATCACGGCCAGTTGGAGCTCGAACACATCCCATTGTGAAAAAGTTTCTTCGTCTATTTCAAAAGAATATATGAAACATGCAGTTTTATTAAAATGTTTTCAGTTCTTTGAAGGGTAAATTCATACATTAGACAGAAGTAATGTAACAGTTTGTAAACAGATATGACGGGGGGTCATTTCTTATCCACCATTTGGCGAGCACTGGCGATATTTTCCCAGAATCCTTGGTTTAAGCCACATGGCCAATACTAGTATCGTAACACTTGCATTAACTGTTATAACTTCCTGCCCAGGTGAAATTTCTATCTGCTCCAATGGACAAACAGCACAGAACTGTTGTAAACATAAACAATGCTAATACCGAAAATTCAACGAATTTGAAGTTGTATTTCTTGCGAAAATATTACATGAATGCACGCTCGTATTTGTTTTATCTCTGCTGTTTAAGTTTAGTACAGCAATATATTTTCCCAAATCCCTCTAAGAAAGCATTTTTTTCTTTCCCTTCAGTAGACTCTCAAAAATCCGGACTAATATAGCCGAGTCATAAACCATGCCAATTTTGCTGAAACACAGAGCGTCAATGGTCCCAAATTCATGTCAATTATACAGCGCGGAAAAATCGTGTGGGTTTTTCCGTTTTTTTTTAATTGAAAAACAAAATATTCCCGACTATCGGTCTGGTTTTTCCGAAGTCCAAACTGTTGCGATCCGAATTTGTGAGAGTCTACTTGAGTAGTTACTTTTAAAAAACAACTGTAAACACAATTATTTCATCACACAGTCCTGTTTTAAACATTAACAACTTTAGTGATCTGAAAAGATTACCGAGAGGGACTTGAGACTTGAGATAGGACGAACTTTAAAAAAGAATAATTTGAAAACGAACAAAGAGCTGTTGCTTATATCTCAGCATGTATAGTTGAGGAATGCTTTAAAGCAGTTTGACGGGTGTTTAAAAATGTCTAAAAAAATTTGGTATGTTTCTAGAAAAAATTGTATACATACATTTTTTCACAACGCGAGATTTCAACTTACGCAAGGAGTGTCTTGGAACGCATCCCTCGCGTAAGTTGGGACTCGACTGTATTTAACGTAGGTTTTCAACGCTAAGACCACAGAAAGCTGCTGTTGTCAAACAGCATATTTCAAATTTTAAAATTTTTTATCAATAAATATCTAAATTATAACGCAAGAAGCATAAAACAAATTGATAATATGAGACAAACCATAAAGTTTTTTTTTTCTGATATAACCGCTGAAAATAATATTTCAACGTTCTAGCAAAAAATATTAAAAATTAAAAAAAATAGAAATCGCCAAAATTTTTTCGTTGCAGTAAAGAAAGAAATACCTTCACGCCTCAACTTTTTTTTATGAGAAAATAGTGCTACCAAAATGGCATCTCATTCATCATCAGAAACAAAAGAAAATATTTTCTGTTATTAATTTTTCTAAAACAGCATTGGATCGAAATCTCAACAGCGGCGGATCAAGATTGTCAAGGCAAAATTTTTGTATGCACTTTATTCCACTGGAAACACCTTTTCCACACTACCCATCATCAAAGATCGAAAATATATGTATGCATAAAAAAAAATGTTCGAAAAAGGATTTTTTCGAAAGTATTAAACCTTGGCTGGCCATTAGGAATGTCGATTGGACCTTCTAGAAAGAACTTACTAAAATGTTATTGCGCAATTAGGCTACAGTGATGACACAACAAACTAATGAAACAGGTAGAAGTTATAAACAGCATTTAGAAAGAAAATGAAAAGATAAGAATATCACTTAAATTCGGTAAGTTTTTTGGTTTAAAGCTTCTGCCAGTATTTTGTTTTATCTATTTTAGTAAGATTATATAAGTCTATGCGCTTCTCAGCCTGAGAGGTGTAGCTCTGGTTAGCGGCGACAAGGTTTAGTCCATTGCTTATTAATGACGAAATTCTAGCCCGCAAATTAAATCGACGGCAATATTGTATGTTATTCTATGTATGTCGACTTCTAAGTTTCACCGAGCATAGCTTACAGTGATAACTCAAATAAATTATTTTCAAATAAAAAAAGAACCGACTTCAAAAAACAAAGAGGAAATAAAAAGTAAAAAATAACGTCATACTTACCACGCTTACGTCATACTTATATACGCTTTCCTACCCAAACGCATAAATCAAATTTATTTTACAATTCCACTACAAAAATCAATAAACTGAAGACCCAATTGTAAAATAAACACTGATTTAATTACTAAACCATGAACTATTTTAATACCTAACTAATTATATGCGATCTCTTAATTTTGAATAACCTTTTGAAGTCGGGGCCTCCTAACGTAACTGAGTAGGTTTAGATTTAAAGGCGAATTTCGCGTTTAGTTAAATTTGTGTTCAACTCAGATGGGTAGTCAGTTACGTCAGGTAGTAGCTTATAAGAGGCCCCGACTTCAAAAGGTTATTCAAAGTTAAGAGATCGCATATAATTAGTTAGATATTAAAAAAGTTCATGGTATAGTAATTAAAATCAGTGTTTATTTTACAATTGGGTCTTCAGTTTATTTGATTTTTGTAGTGGAATTGTAAAATAAATTTGATTTATACGTTTGGGTAGGAAAGCGTATATAAGTATGACCCGTCATTTTTTACTTTTTAGTTCCTCTTTGTTTTTTGAAATCGGTTCTTTTTTCATTTGAAAATAATTTATTTTTTTGCTTTTTAGTGGTGTAAATATAAAATAAGTACGTAGGGTAGAGTATGTGGTGCACTGCTTACGTACATCTCGAGTGAGAAAGTGATAAATTTCCAAATTGGTCTATGCGCGTTTGAGTTTACGGGGACATACACATAAAAAGATTTCGACGAATTGAGAACTTCATTTTTGAAGTTAGTTAAAGAAAAAATCTTAATGCGTATTACATTTTATACGATTGCCACTAAAACCTGATCTTTGTTCCTCTCCAGGATTTATTTGTGCGCTAATTTAGTTAGAACTATTTAAATATTAATGGTTTTCCTAGCTATTTTATATTTCACAATAATGCGTCGTGGCTCCATTATAGATCAACACCACAATAGAAACAGAGTATCTACTGTGATGTTGTATATATGAAGATCAAAATACTACTAGAGCAATGATACTAAATGAATTTCCTCTTTGTTTCAAAGGAGTCTTTATTCACTATTTGCGATATGACTACTAATGATTAATACAGAAGAAATATTTAAGGGGAGGACTTCCCCAAAGCAAGAGCCCCCCTAAAAAGGAAAAACACCTCACAAAACACTCCTCCTTGTACTTAAGGGGGCACCTCTGATTAGTATTAATGTCTTATGGTACTTTCTTTAACACTGAGTAAAGAAAGTACCTTTGTTTTATGGTATTTTCTTTAACAATGGGTTTTACATTTAATGGTTTGATATTGAAATTAAATGAAGTTTATTGTTTTTTGCCCATAACTTTTTTCTAAAGAACAAATATCGTGAAGCAAATGTTTGAAGCTAAGTTAGATCACTCCTATCCATTAAACGAAAAAACCATAAAAATCGTTTCACTATGTGAGACGCTATGGATTCACAAACAAGAAAGCGCGAGTAAGAAATTTGAAGAGTTCCCTCGATTTCTCCAGGATCCCTCATACCCGGAGTTGAAGACCATTAGACGACCGGGAGAAGTATACCGTTTCAAACAGGAAAAGAATTTTCCTAATCGGTACAGGCGTCTTCTAATAATCGGGGAGCATAGTACATAAAAAAATTCCAACTACGTCTGTTAATTAGTACTAGTCGACCCGTGCGGAACTCCGCACTGTGCTTCGAATAGTTTCATAAGGCATTTCGCTCTTTAAAAATTTCAAAGGAAGAACATTATGAAGAAGAACCGAAAAAAAGTAAGCGCAGAAGAGAAGGCATGTAATTTAAAGACATCAGTAACAAAACCTCGTTAAATACAACGTTGTGATAGTTTGATCTTCGCTCACCTTTCGGTTGTACGTATTTTCAATGCAAACATAAATATCATTAAAAGTGTGGCTGAATAGTGACTCGTGAAAAAGCAATAATTGTGCCTGTGAAAAAACAGGTTGTGGAAAATACAGTTCTGCCCATGTGAGCATCTGACGGGAAAAAAAGAAACATTAAAGAGATATTTATTGGCACGGATTCGAATTGGCGCCATTCTGATTAACAGCCCGACACCCCAACAAACCTAGCAATTGCGCCTTCCTTTTCGAAAGCTATTCATTGAAGGAATGCCTAGTATAAAACAGCAAAAAAGCTTTTTTCCGGAAAAAAAAAATTATAAGATCATGCTTCTATGTTTTGTCATTAACCAGCATGATACGATTTAAAATTATTCGTAAAGCATGGAATTTGATTAAAGAATGACGAAGATCTCACGTAGCGATTGAAACAAACATTCTAGAGAAGTAATAAATTAGACTGAAAATAAGTGTTTTTATCTTTGAATATTGAACTATTTCACAAAGCAGGCTGCTTTAACCGTAACGGCTTAAATGCCCGCACATGTTTCTCTTTTACTCGAAAACTTAAAATTCAAAACCAAAACCAGTTGAACTGAGTCTGTTTTTTAAGTGTAATTTTTCGAACGTAGACAAAATGTTTTTTTTTTTTCACCCGAAAGCAGAGGAGTAGAAAATGATTTCTTACTAATGAAGTTGATAATAGGTTTAATGTTTTATATCGTATTCGTGCGAATAAAAAATTAAAGGTTTACTGGGTGAAACTCGTAGTTTTAATTTGGCGTTTTTTTTTTTTTTTTCATTTGCACAAAAGGTCGAACAATGCTGTTAAAAACATCAACATTTCAGCATACAATGAAAATGTTTTTCTGCACAAAAAGGATTTCCTTGAGGTAAATCTAATACTTTTTTATGCTTACATTATGCTGAGTGGTCTGGATGGAGTCAAAGCTTAAAAAAAGTTAAGAGCACCCTTCAATTAACAGTGAACTTATCCGAATGATAACTGTAGCCTGCATGAGGGAGTCGAAACAACAAGAAGCATTCCCATTGCATTTATTTTATTACGAGTGTTATCTGCTGTATGTTATGAGTACATACAATGTGTAATATCAATCAAAATTTACTATTATGTCGGACAGCTCGAGCATGCCCGAAGTTCAGTTAGTTTATAGCTGAACGCTCTACCGTAAAAAAAAACTTTTCAATTTAACCGAACAACTAAGTCCAGTGCTTTTAAGATTTATTAAAAAAAAAAAAAAAAAAAAAAAAAGAAAAGAAAAAAAAAGAAAAGAAAAACACACACACACACACACACGCACAGGTTAATTTTTTTTTGCAGAAAGCGACGTAAAAAATTGAAAAATTGTTTTAGAACTTTGCTTTAAAAAAAAAAAATCTGCATAAGAACTTCAGGCTACATCAAGGTTTTGAAACAGCAAGGGGAGTTTCCGAAAACTTGATTTTTCGACCGTAAGTCTATTTTTCGTCATTAGCCAGCCTGATAAGTTTTAAAATGAGAGGGGAATAATATATAAGATAAGATATTGAAGAGAAATGTTTTTATTTTTGAAATTTTTTACAATTTGTTACCGCAGGCTGCTTGAACCGTCATGACAGATGGCAGCACGTGTTCATTATTTAACAGCACGGTTAAAATACAAAATAATTTGAACTCAGCTCTTTTTTAAGCGTAGCTTTTCGAAAGTAGTAAAAATGTTTACCCTTCAAGTTGAGGTAGAAATTTTTTTATTTCTACGTAGAGTCAAAAACTCATTAGAACAGGAGCAGGGATTGTTACTATTCATATTGTATTCAGTAAGATTTAGTTAACAGTGACTAAAAAACATGTCTTTAATTTTAGCTAAGAGCAACATTTCTTTTTAAATTAATTAAATGCGGTAGAAACTTGTTATGCCTCAAGAATTGAGGGATATATTTTGCACTTGCCTCATAACTTAACCATGGTATAATAAAACTTAATTTTCACCATCTGTAAATTGACAGTGGTACAAGACAGTACATATGTTATGCCTTGAGATAAATATTTAGTCAAACTTCACTAAAATCACATTATTCATTATTGCCTTCCCATTGGACAACAAATTATAAAAATTAAAACGAAGAAAATGTGCATTTAACTGAATTTAACTTGGGTGTTAATGTTTGACAGCTGTACTTAACATGTTTTTTTTTTTTTTTGGTTTTTTTTTTTTCAGTTATAGAACTTGGGCAAGAGAGGAGGGGAGGAGAATTATCGTTACATAACATGAAAATTCCAACTTTGTTTTGTACATGCGTATTAAATGCTGTCATAATTTCTTTTGTTGGCTAAGGTGATCGGGCTGGGGGATGAGGTCCCTGGACCTGGAGATGGGCACCCTTTTGAATTTTCAGAGTAATTGTGTGTTTAGTATTATAATTTGCATCTTCAATAGTTAATGAAGCATTCTTTCATAATTTAACACATATACATTACATGATATCAGGCCAGGCTCCTGGTGTAGGCAATCGCCTTGGGCAGCTGATTTTAGGAGCAGAAAATTTCGAAGTTGAAACTTTTTTTTCTTTTGAGTATGAATAACTGTTTCAGCTTCATAAGATTCACTGCTTCAATCCGAAAAAAAATATATTTAAGAGTGTGTACCAATGCTTGAATATGCTAAACATAGTTCGGAATTGAACTAGAAATTCAATTTTATTTTAGAGGTGGCAAATTGCGTGATTTGAAAGACTTTTGAAAATATTAATATATGTTTCCATGGCATAAGGTGCACTACTTTAATGTTAAAATTAAAGTGTGTACCAGTGCTTGGATATACAAAACCCAGTTTGGAATTTAACTAGAAACTCACTTTAATTTTAAGCACTTTACTATTATTTTTATTTGATTAATATATTATTTTTTATATTTTCATTATTCAATTGGGGGGGGGGGGCAGTTGTCAATATCGCCTAGGGCTGGTTCTAGAAGCGCCTAGGGCTACTACTAGAACCGCCCTACATGATATAAAAATAGGTGTGCACAATTCTTTAATCTTTTTGCTATCTACATAAGATTTAATTCAAAGGAAGCTGTAAAATGAATGAACATTATGGTCAATAGTCAGAAAGTATAAAATTCCATGTTGAAAATGATAATATGACTAAAAACCAAATGTTCTAGAAGTGAACTTTAATGCCCCCAGATGTAATCATTAAAAGTCCCTAATTTTTTTATGAACAATTTTGAAAAAAATATTTTTTGTGTAGTTTTTTTCTTGTTTAAATTTGATAGTGAGCAGAGTTATTATAGGGGCTCATTTGAACAATTGAAGACTTTTTTTTTGAATACCATAAAGTAAAGAAATACTTTTTTTAAAAATCTCAAAAAATTCCATAACATAAAGAAAATACTTAACGGGGACGTTTATGGGGAAGCTCGTCATAGCTCATAGACAGACTAATGTGCATCTAACCTTATTAAATGGGATGATTTCTTGGGAAAATTCTTAATTTCAATTTCCATTATTTTGACCTCTAAATTACCCTTCTTCTTCATTTCAAATTTTAGCGTATACACACTTTTTTTTTTAATTTTCTACAAACTACCTTCTGTTTCCACTACTACAGCGCTGTGCATACATAAACAAACCATGTCATGATTCCCACCATGTGGTGTATAAACCAGTCTAATAAAATAATGTGGTGTATAAACCAAAATGTAGTCCAAGTGGTGTATACCAGCTAAGAGAATGTATATCTGAAAACCATAGAGCAGATCAAATTCATCTAAAGTCAAACCCAGTGGCGAATTTACCATATGTCGCTACTGTAAAGGGGATCCGAAAGACGCACAAAAGTGCACATGATTAATGGTTTACATAGTTCTGTTTTAGACAGGGCCTCCAACTTTGTATTCTGACGGGCTCTAAATCTAAATCCGCAACTGGTCAAACCATCTATTTTTTTCACAAATTTAGGACATCAGGGAGTCCTGTGTAGTCAACTTTTACAATTTTAGCCATTGACGAAATTAGTTTAAAAAAAAAAAGTAGTTTGCAGCCACGGCCTAGTTGACCTATTCAGTAATCAGGCCCTGCCTAAAATTAAATGAAAAATTAGGTTTACCAATAATTACCAAAAATCGTAATCATGAAATCGAAACCTTTTGAAAAATCGCGATTAAAAAAAAGAAAGCTTTTCATATACGAGTATGAACTTAACATTTCCTTTCATTTTAAAAATATATTTCCATTTCAACTTTCTTCATTTTAGTCCATTTATTTCTCCAAAAATGCAGTGAAGTTTTACCGATTTTCCTCAGACCATGTTACTGACCATATTCCTTGAATAGAAAAAGAAAAATTACCTTTTTTGCGACCCATAAAAACAAAATTAAAAAAACTTGTTTTCTAAATGTATTCATTTTCTGTTTTTATATTCTGTTTTGTTCTAAATTCCAGCGCACGGCAGTTCAGTTCCTGCACTTGTTTGCAATTTTTATTTATTATTATTGTTTTTTTTTCAAAGGTGTTCATTAAGAATGATGACGTACCCCTTCAGATGTTACAGAGCACCCACAAATTGTCCAAAACTTCCAAAAATCTCAATGGCGCAGTCTGCATCGTGGTTTTTCTCATTATCGACGGAATTCTGTCTATTTACGCATTAATATAATTTCTAAAGACTTAGTGCAATTTTTTCTGGCCAAGCCACTGGCTCTTACACTTTTTTAAATTAGAATTGAGGCCTTACCCGAACCTAGACTAGTATATTCCATATCACAGTAAGACAAAAAAAAAATAACATAAAATGTATTTTTTGCATTCCATTTTAGGAGCCCTGCGTTTTCAAAACATCCTGCTTCTTGTTTTTTAGGGACGGGACGTCAGTGTATGTGTGTGTGTTTTTTTTTTTTGGGGGGGGGGGGGGGGCAATTAAAGGTATTTTTCAACACTCATTTGTGCGCAAGTGATTTTTTTTTATAAAAATTTAAAATTAGGGACATTTTACATTCTCAAGTAGTTTAGATTATTCTGGAAGCCAAATAATTAAGCATTCAATCTTCAATTCTCGGAACATACCATCATCGTGAGCCCTAAAAAATGCGGGCACAGGGCCGCAGTCCCACCTATAGAGTCTCTATATGAAGTGAGTTTGGAGCATTCGATTCTCTCCCTACTCTTCTGACGATGCTCATGGAAGCATTAATTAAAATTTTACCAATTTTTCTCCGTTTCTTGTTCATTATTATTACTTTTTAATTCTCATTATCTGATTTTTAAGAAAAAAAGACTTAGCGAATTCGCAACTCCAACGAACTATAGGGGGCATTGCAGTCACTGTCTAATGGCGGACGAAAAAACTAAAACAAACTCACGCCGTAGCGTAGAAAATGCTAATAAGCCTAGTCATTTTTGTTTGTATGCATGACATTTTTGTTTTATTCTTTTTAAATCAATTTTCAAAGTCTTATGGATATTCTGGCCCATGTAAAAAGAAATGAGAATTCAAGAAGCATTACTAAACATTAGAAATTAATACAAATTTCGTAGTTCGTAGTTGTAAGCAGCCATTTCCACGATGTCGATTTCACAATTTATCAATTCTTGATGAAACCACATTTTTGTTGTAGCCATATGAACACTATAAATATTTCATGTAAATAAACCTTTGTTTATCAGTTTTATCAAAAGAGGAAGATGAAAGATCTTTGTTTTGTTTGGCTAGCGCTAATTGTTTTACATTCGGTTTCGTATGTTTCTAATTTCCGAATTATGATTTAATTCTGTCATGCATCATCAATAAAATTCTCACGGATACATGGCGGTAGTTTTCTTTTTAATTGATCTTCCATCATTTCTTTAAACTTATCGAATTCTGTTATCTTTCTACCATTTTAATCCACACATGATAAAAAATAAAAATGGTTTACAACTGACATGCAAAATCTCGCCAAGCAAGTGTTCTATGCTCGCACAATACTAATACTATAACCCTAAAATATAATCGCACTATTTTCTCGATGAAATTCTCAGCGTTAAACATTTTTCATTCCGTTCTACGATAATACTGCATACAATCCTTCTTTTGAGCTTAAGATAAAAAATAAAACATATTCTTACAAATTCACACAAAACAATAAAAAAATTTACCTCGTATAAAGTTATCCTCTTCCAAAAAAAAAAAAAAAATTCTTCGAATAGACTTGCAAATGCGAAGTTTGTTAATCCAGAGTTCTTCTTTGTTTAGGATTTCACGCCATTTACGACAGTCAACTCACTTTTTAGAGGGAAATAATAAAGACTAACATTATTTTGAGGAGCTCGAGAATAACATTAAGGGAAAAAACACTTTCTATTGCTGAAAGTAATCCAAGACACATCGAATGCGTTAATAAATACTCATAACAAACTGCCTATGTTTACTCAACGGACATACGTGGAACGCAATGTTTTAGTTTTATCGGCAGTTATGTAAATTACCGCAAGGTAGCTTATTCGAGCGCTGGAGTTGCGAAATGACCTGCTTGATCTAGAGTCCCTATATGAAAACGTAGTTTTCAGAGTTGCGACAACGCGGTATCATTTTCCTATTGGTCGAAGACCGCCTGAGGCAAGGTTTCTTCTTCTCCCGTAGGATTAACATGGAGCGTATGACAGTGCTGTGGAAAAACCCAGAATCTGAAAAATTAAAGGTGAGTCCAAGATTTTAATGCTCATATTACTGTTCTACAATGTTCAAATTATACGTGTGTAGCTTTACTTGAGTGAGTCCATTCCTATTTCTTTAACTATCGCGTAATTATATCAAGAACATGTTTTCCGGTGTGCTAAAATTCCATCCTGACACTTTATTTGGGTCTTTTATAGTTATTTTTTCTGTTAAATCGATGATTCCAATCACAACGTTATTGAAAAACAACACTTTAAGACAAGGCAAATGTTTAAATTGTGTAAATTAAATTTTTTTAACGATAGATCTCTGTATTCGGTTTGGCGCGATCAATTTCGTGCTTGGCGACGAGTGAAAGTAAATAAAACATACACTTGTGATGTGAAGAGATCTTCTTAACTTGTGATTTGTATTATAAATGCTTTATGCTGCGGAAATTTTTATTTTAAATGAATGTGACTTGATATTAAAACCCATTTTAACGTATGTTTTAATATTAAGGTTTTTATTTTTCCTGATCGTTTCTTAGACAAAAATTGACTAATGTATCGTTTTTCATGTTCCTTCAAGCAATCTTCACTGTATACAACGTAAGTATTTACAGTGTCAAATTTTTGTTTTTTGAAAGGAGATGCAGAGGAAATAAAATTATAAATTATAGGACTTACAGTGCTTGCTGGCAGTATCTTTTAATAACATTTTGATTTATGGAAACGTTTTGTTATGATATTCTGCTAAATGTTTATTAGTTAAAATTTGTTAAAAAAAAATGTCGGTTCGATTATGAAATTAATGTGACCACATGAAATTTGCCAAAGCGTTTGAGGTGGAAATGAAGTACAACACTTGCTTGACACACAGTTTTTATCGATTTTTAGGTTGAGCGAGCCAATTTAAAATGCATTATTTTATTAAAAATTTAATGAATTGTAGGTAGTTTTGGTTATTTTGGTAATGTACTCTTTTTTATTCAACAAGCATGCCAGTCGCTGTGTGTTCCATCATAAACAGAAAACTGAGGTGTTCTAAGTTCGGTTCAAGTAGTGTGTTGGTACATTTTATTATGCTCTAATTAGGGTTTACTAATTTTTAGGTTGCCTTGTTATTTCCTTTACCTGCTATTTCTTTATCAGCTGAAGAATCAAGTGCATGCTATCACTCCACTTCAGGTTCGTAAAAATTTCTATTTTTATTGAGAAAATGATTTTTAAATAATTATGCCATGATTGATACATAGTTAAGTTTTAACAAGTTTTAAATTACCTTTGAGGTAAGGACTTATTATGGGTTTTTGAGATTGTAAAAGTCCTCCCAGCCACAAAGCTCTTGTTTGTCAGAAATTAGGTACATTTAAAGTTTTGTGGGTTTAAATATCAATACTTTTATGATAAAATGCTGAATCAAAGATTTTTTAAGTGAAACTTTTTATGCAAGGGCTTTGAAGTTATATCCAACCTTTTTGTGTGATGAAAAGTGGTGGGGATAAGCAATGTCGGTTAGAAGGAAAATAGTGGCTTGCTTGCCTTCAGATATTGGGGGAAAGTGAGACCTTGCGCTCTTCTCGCTTTCTTTCTCATTTTGTATGGTTGCATGTACTACGTTTAGGCAGCGCGGAGATCAATATGTACATTTGTAATTACTTACTTTAGTTATCGTAAACAGATCATTTCTCTTCTTAAGAAGGAAGAAGATGATCATTATAAGTGGACACATGTATATAATTTTATGTAAGAAAATGAATAAGAAATACAATCTATTCAAAAGTGTTTGATGAACAATCAACATGTTTCACGTCTATCGTGTGTCATTATGACACAACCTGTTTCTTGGAATCAAACTTTAGAAGAATTCTACTCTTCTAGATCAGCAGAAAAATAAAGTACATAAAGCTCTCATCCCACATCAATTTCGTAAAAATTTCGATATTTGGTGCAAAAATGATTTTTAAATAATCCTATCTCGATTAATGTGGAGTTAAATTTTAACTAGTGTGGCATTTTAGAATAAAGGCCAGGGGTCTGGCCAGAGGATATTTGGGTCCGTTAACGGACCCTTCACAAAAATCCGATCAACCAAAACGGACCTTTCACAAAATCCCGATCAAACAAAACGGACCTTTCACAAAATCCCGATCAAACAAAACGGACCCTTCACTAAATTCTGATTAACAAGATCGGATCTTTCACAAATTGTTTATTGAAAGAACAAATTTGAAAGCAAAATAACGCATATTTCTGTGTATAAACCGATAATTTTTGGATTTTTTTAAAAGTCAAATCAGAGGGATCAGCATATAAAAAATCGGCTAATTTTGAAAAAAAAAAAAAAAAGAAAATCGGCACTCTTGCGATGTTGCCAAATAAATCTAATGGTTGTTTGTTTTATCACACCTAATTAGCAGCGGTGTTGCTGTAAACTTTTCTGATAAGGCATTGGTAAGCACTTTTCTCCGCTCATGATTTAATAAACAATAATAATATATATCTGCGAAATGAACTTAGAACTGCTAAGTGATAGTAAGGGTGGGGGGAAAATATGATCGCTTCAGATAGGGTTACCAACTTTAAAATTATCACCACTTAGCATCTGGCATTGAACCTTTATAATGACTTGATTAGAAAATATTCTCATCATTTTACCAGATGGTCAATATTTGCGTTTTTACGGTGCAGTGTGGTGCGATGTTTAATTGTTATTTTGGGAGAAAATTATATGGGTTTTAATTTTTCGATACTAACAAGGATGATTAACTTTAAATAAACTCTTTTAATTACCGTTTTTTTTTTCTTTAGATGTCTACATTTTGAAAAATGCAATCTTTTAACATCCGATATGAGAATCATATTTTGTTCTTTTTTCAAGCTAACTTTGCTTTATTAGCATTCAAATAAATGAAAAGTCTCTTTATTTCTGTTAGAACTCTCATTTCAAGTTTTAAAAGCAAAATTCCATTTTCTGTTATGAGTCAAAAATTAAAATGCTGAATAGATGGTTTATTTTATTTATTTATTTTTTTGCGTCAACTGTGTCCACAGATATTAATGAAATGTTTATCATAGGACTCTAAAATGCAATTTTAAAATAATTTTATCAAAAATATTTCTTTTACAAGCCGTTTTTATACTTTTGATGCCTTCACTTTGAGAATTGCGATTTCTTTGCATCCGCTATGGGAATCCGATTTTTCGAATTTTTGATGATATTAACGCTTTGTTAAGAGGTAAACAATTAAAACATCTCTTTATTTTTGTTAAAATCTTAGAATTTATAAGTTTTAAACAAAATTCTGTGCTTTTTAAGAGTGTCTTGGGTCAAAAAGTTAAATGCTGAACCCCCTATTCTGAATTTTATTTTATTTATTTATTTTTTTGTTACAATTATTTTAAATACTGTACAGAAATATTTCTAGTATAATATATTTCTGTACAGTATTTAAAGTAATTGTTAAAAAAAAAAGGTAGATAAATATTGATACTTGAGAGAGCGATGCCCCCCACCCCCCACCAAATATCAGAAAAACACTCCAGAATGATTTTCTCGAAATAGAAGAGGAAAACACTTTAAGTTTAATTGATGCAGTTTGTGCCATCTCTAAATTCCAAAACTTCGTTTTAACAAAAAAAAAATTTTTGCGAAATTTTTTGATTTTTCACAAAATTAATTCATTTTTCACAAAATTATTTGATTTCTCACAAAAAACGGACCCTATGAAAAATCCTGGACAGACCCCTGAAGGCTGTCATAATGGGTTTTTGAGATTTATCTGTAAAGATCAGGGTTCGAAAATATCCGATATTTTGATATATATTGGATATTTTGAGATTTATCTGATGTTTTCAATCAATGCAAAATAAAATCTTTAGTAACTGCTTCCTTAAATCAGAGTTGTTTATTTCTCTTATATTATTATTATTATTATGCATCCACTTTAAAAGTAATGTTTCTTTCATTATTTATATTCATTAATTACATGTTCATGATTTTGTCTCACCCACTCAAAATTTAATTCAATTGCATCTGAGTTCATTTCAACCACTCATAAAAATAAATGTATAAATAAACAAATATTCAATTTATCAGAGATTATCTTAATTTGTTAAAGACTTTAGAAAATCAAAACTTTTGTCAGGAAATAGAACATTGAAATAAAGGGGAATTCAAATGCTCTAAGACAATGGTGCCCAACATACGGCTTTCAAAACTGATTCATGTGGCCAGCTGAAATATCTGGTATAGATAAATGAATTTACTGAAAAATGTGACTTTTTTTTAAAGAATCTAAATTTGAGCATCAGTTTTATTGCATTCTCTATATTTTTACTTCACTTATATTTATATGTTAAAGCCAAACAAGAACAGTTTATAAATAGTTTCTACAGTATGCACTCACATTTTTTCAATCACAAGCACAAGTAAGCTCTTTGATGAGGTAGTGCAGCGGTTCCCAACCCATGGGTCGCGGCCCACAAGTGGGCCGCGAACAATATGTTACTGGGCCGTGGACACTGGTCAAGAATATGAACCAGGACTGTTGGGGCCTTAATTTCCGTTTTTTGCAAAAATTCACTTATTAGATGTACCGTCACTCAAAAACTCCACCTGGCTTATCGACAATAAGGAACTGAAGAATTTTCATGTTTCTTAGGAACTTCACCTATCATTGAAGATGAAATCTAATGAATCAGAAACTCCTTTAAAGAAAATAGCCAAACGAACTAGCATTAGCTTCAAGTTTAAAGTGCTCCTCCTTTGCTGAACTGGCATTACAAATCAGTGTAATTGAGAGACTAGAGCTGCTTTTCGACAACCTACTATTTGAATGAGACTTTTTATTGCAGTTTTCAAAAAATAATGTAGAAATGCATTGAATGTAGCGAGCTATTTAAGACTATCCAGTTTCAATGCAGATATCAAGTCCTTCGTAGCAGCATCAAAAATCCCATGGAGCTTTAACTTTGATGACTTGTTTTTGATTTTCCTTAGAGCTGTATCAGCTAAATGAATACAATAAAAAGTTACTTTCTTCCTTAAAAATTATTTTAAAAATTGTTCTTGTATAGTAGTTATTTATATCAGTGGTGTAACATAAGGAGAGGAGGAAAATTACATCTCCAGAACTCGTTTTTAACACACTTTCAGTCCAAATACGGTATATTATTTACACTTAAGGACAGTTATGAGCAAATGCCCCCTCCCCGAAAAAGTAAATTTAGACTGTGCAAGTAATATATAGTAGTTATTGGGCCTCAATGGTATTTTCTTCAAACTTAGTGGGCCGCAGAACTAAAAAGGTTGGGAACCGCTGAGGTAGTAGCATTCACGTAAAAGTTCAAGACAGGAGTTTAATTTTTTTCTCCTCAATCTTGACTAAAACCATTAAAAAAATTAAATTATAGTTTTCTGAAAAATACTCAGGACAGCTGAAATAACACTTTCTGGAAAAAAATTTGTTCAATATAACTGCCATATGATTTCGTGATAAAATTTGTAGGACCATAGGAGCTATTTGTTGGTCAGAAAATAAAATAAAAAATATTAATATTATTAAAATAATTGGGACTTGAACAACTTGCCCCACTGTCCAACATACCCCACCTACCCCTACAATTTTGCTGTGGATATTCCTAAGTGAAATGCAGAAAAAACAAGCAAGTTTTCTCACGGTTCCTATAAAATTTACATCCAATCATTACTTATTTTAGTCATCATAAACTGATGATTTCTCTTCTTAAGAGCAAAGATTATACACACTAAAAAATATATACATAATATTATGTAGATAAATGAATGAAAAAAACAATCTATGCTAGTCAAAAGAGATTGATGAATTAAAATATTCCCTGTAATATGTGTTTTACTTTTTCATGTGTTTTTAGAACACCCTGTTATTTGAAATTAAACTTTACAACACACTTAATGCAAAGTAGTTGAAATACAGCTCTATTTCAATTAAAGTGTTTTTATTTATTTTCCATTTATAATTTTATGAACTACTTTAAAAACATTCCTGCCAATTCAAAACATCAGCCGTATTGATGATTTAGCACATTTGAAGAGTTTTACTTCAGC
The DNA here is from genome assembly GCF_026930045.1 of Uloborus diversus. Taxonomy (NCBI): domain Eukaryota; kingdom Metazoa; phylum Arthropoda; class Arachnida; order Araneae; family Uloboridae; genus Uloborus; species Uloborus diversus. The sequence goes on from NC_072738.1 coordinate 16,645,764, forward strand.
TTTTAAATTTATTTGCCCTTAATGTTTTTTAAGTTTCTTCCAGATTTTCTGCAACTTAAAGAAAGCTCAACTACTAATTGAATTGTAGATTGTAGCCCTGATGCAGATGTTCTAGAAAACTCATGATAATATTGTACTGTTTGCTTAAAAAATTGTATAATAGAATGATCTCCAGTATTAAGTTTACAAGGATGTCCAGAAATCATTTTCGAAGTCTTCTTAGCTTGACAGCTTTATCAAAACTAATTTTAATGAAGTTGTTTAAAAAATAATAATAAATTTCCATGTATAATATGCCATTCATGTTTGTTATGTTGAAAACTTCAGGAAATTTGTTGCCGAAATGGTCTTTGAACTTTCAACAACAACATACAAACCAACGAAAATTTTGTGTTCAAATGCTAAATAGTGTAATTAAATGAAATTTTGATCTTCTTCATACAGACAATGCTGTATTTCTTATTTGTTACGCTTATTATCAAATTTATTATCATTCATTTGTATAATAATATTGAAATGTAAAGAGGTTAAACAAACAATACTTTTGCAACAGAAATTTTGAAATAGTAGCTGGAATTCTGTTTTGATTCTCTAAATTTAGAGTTTTGAATTTGTTTTGTAAATCAAGTGCTTTCTTTAGGTTTATGCTTGTTTGTCATGTAAAAATATTGTTTTCAATTCAGATTTATAATAAATTTTTTAGTATTTAAGGCAAGGCTAAAAAATTTAGGTATGCATAAAATTATGAAAGATGTATTTAGGTTTGTTTATTGTTATACCTTATTTCAGCATTAAATGAACAGTTCATTTCTGCTTATTCAGTTCCTGTAATTATCTAGAACCCCCCCTCTCAAAAAGAGATTTTTCTCCCCACTTAAACTACAGGACAGAATTTGAATAACTGCAAATAGCTCCAATTTTGGAAGCGATTGGTAGCAACTGTTATCTTAGTCCACTTCTGACTGTCAGTGCACCTGTTCTGTTTCTGACTGAGTTCTGGAAGCATTTTTCAGGATATTAGAACATACGTCGTGTTCATCCATCCATGATATGGGGTAATGAATGGAATAACAATCTATATGAAAAAATCTAAACAAAAAATTCAATTTATTTCAATCAAGGGAGTTTTTTTTTCATAAAAATTCACTTCACGAATAGTATAAGAGAAAATAAATTACAAGCATCAGTATATTTTGCCCTGTCTAATCGAAACTCCTTGATTGAGTACATGGGAATAAAGCCTATAACAAAACTTATTTTCTTTATGTTTATAAGTGACTGAAAATATTGATTAAACTAATGTTTTGTCCATAATTATTAATTTTAGGAAATGATACTTTGGAGTAAGGAATTTTTAAAAAATTGGTAATAATCACTACAATTTGAACATCTAAATATTTTGACGTTACGTTGCATTTCAGAAAACACAAAGATTAATCTTTGCCTATTTTGTTACTTAAGCAGTTATTGATAATAATAGTTTGTCCCAAAATGTATAAAAACTACAAATCCTGTTTCGGTACCCTGAATTTGAGTTTGATTGCCTAATTGAGAAAAATGTCTTTGTTTCCTCTTTATTTCCTCGTGTAAAAATGTTGGAAATTCTGTGTTTGAAATAAAGTTTACAGATGTAACAACACCAAAAAATAAATTGAACATTAGAGACTTTGGTTGTAATTTTTATGTGGTAATGACCTGAAGACTTAGTATGGAATTAATGAGTTTTCTTCATGCTAAGTTGTATTTAAAATATATGTCAAAATTAAATGTAAACATTGCTTTTCCACGAAAATTGAAAATAAGTACAAGTCCTCTACTGGTGCTGTGAATGATTTTTACTTTGTAATATTGTTTTGATGTGAAAATATTGTTCAAAATTTAAGTAATAGATGTATGATGCAGAGAAATAAAGAAATAACAATAGATACAATTGTTTCTTATTCATATGAGTTGAAAATAAGTAATGTTTAAAATTACACCCCCTCAACTCCTCAATTTATTTCTGAATATTTCTATCTACATCAAATTAAAGTAATAATTTTAAATTTTATTCAAATTAATATTTTAACCATGATAACCTACTGAACCACTAAAATATTTAGAGGTTCTTGGTATTTTTTCTTTCTTTTTTTTTGGGGGGGGGGGAGGGGTTACCTCGTTTTAACCATCTACCTATTTCTAGTATTAAGCTTTCAAATTTTCCTTTGCATATTTACCTTTCAAATTTTTAATTTAATGTTTAACTTAATCACATTTAAATCAGAAAATTGTACAGGGTAAACTTAAACCATGCAATTTTTTTAATACCAAACCATTTTTATTAGTAATATTGCTTTTTAGATGGTTACAGGAAATATTTTTAGATTTAAAATTCTTTATAACGCTTGCCTTTCCGAAACAAAAACAGGCAATTTCTAATGTGCATTATCTGTTGTTCATTTATTTATTTTCATTTTCTTACCTTTTTTTTATCACTTCATTTATTTTGAATTAATTAAATTCTAATACATGGAGGTAAGAATTCACATGCTGTGAACTCCCAAAAATAAATAAATAAAAATTATTACAAAAAAAATAACTGTCGGCAGATTTAAATGGATATATTTTTGCTGAAATTAAAAAATAATAAACTATTCCTTAGTTTTAACTGTAAAAGGCATGTGACAGCAAAGTTGCACTTTTTGAAGATTAGCCCATTAGTGACTGAGGTTTTTAATTAAACTAATGTTTTCTTTTTCGGATGAAAATGCTGGAAATTTTGTGTTTAAATAAAGTTTATAGATACAATAACACCAAAAAATAAATTGAACAACAGAGATCTATGTTGTTTACAACAACAACAAGATTGCAACTATAAGATCATGCTATTGATCTGAAAACTTAGCATGAAATAAATGAGTTTTCCTCATGCTAAATTGTTTTTAATTTTTAGTTTTTGTTTTCTCATAAAAATTCAAAATAAGTATAAGTCCTTTTTTGGTGCTCTGAATTGTTTTAATTTTGTTTCATTAAAAAAATGTCTACTACCTAACTACCTTTCATTCTAGTATTGTTTTGGTATAAAAATGTTGTTGAAAATTTTAAATAATAGATAGTGTACTTTCAAGAAATAAATGTAAAACAATGGAGACATCTGTTTCTTATGCATATACGAATGTTAAAATAATATAAGTCAAAATACACGCCCCCCCCCCCTTAACTTCCCAATTCATTTCTGAATATTTCTATCTGCATCTAGTTTCAAATAAAAATGACCTCTGATTAATATAATTTCGTTTTCAACTAAATACAAATTAATCTATTAACTAGGTGTGCCCTCTAAACCATTGAAATATTCAGAGGTTCTTTTTTTTTGGAGTGGGGGGGGGAGCGAGATAGGATCCCTGCTGTGTGGGGTGTCCCAGGTCTTAAGGGGTCCAACGGCCTATGAAATTGAAGAAAAAAAATTGAAAAAAACCTAGCACTAAGACTTATTTAATGTTACAAATATACACTGATGGCCTCTGGGAAGGGGCTATGGAGATTTTGTTGCAGGGAGGCCCAAAATATATAGATTCCGGCCTGGATAGGATACCTTGTTTTAAGCTTCTGCATATTTCTAGTATTACTCTTTCAAACTTTCCTTTGCATATACATGGGTGCCCCCCCCCCCCCCCCGTAGGTGGACATCCCAGGCATATATTTCCTTTCGGAATTTTTTAAGCTAATGTTAAACTTTTCCATTTAAATCAGAAAATTGTATTTTTTTTTCCTTTTATAGAAAAAAATAAGTAATGCTTTTGATATCAATTCAAGAAATATTTCTATGTTCAAAAATCTTTATAAAACTTAATTAACGTAGCAAAAACAAGCAATTTTTATGTTCGTTATTTGTTGCTTATTTATTTTCATTTTCTTAATCAGTTTTTATTCCTTCATTCATTTTGAATCAATTCAAACTATAATATAATTTTCGTTGTCTCAGAATCTTTTGATTAATTTAAAATTAATCGCATTAAAGAGAATAAGGTTAAAGAAAAAAATCTACTTTTAATTCTGCTAACACAGGGCCATTTTGTCTTTTTCTAATGTTTGAATCAAAATCGAGCGTTTCATTTATTGACAGCATGCATTTTCGAATCCGCGTGCTTACATCCTTCAGAACCCGTTTCAGCCACTCTTCCCGCTCCCGCTTGTGACTATTTTTTTTTAATGAAACTCGAAAGCGAACAAGGAGCCAATCTTGCAGCTCGGCGGCAACCCTATCCTTCTCCTGTAACCGGTTGCGCTTTCCGAGCGTAGCTATTGTCGCAACTCTGAAAACTACGTTTTCATATAGGGACTCTAGCTTGATCAAATCACAGAAAACATCAAAAATGAATTGACATAAAACAACGTAAAAAATTAATTCAATTAAATTTCGCGATGTTTACTCTTGTTTACGATTTTTTCAAGACTTTTTTTACGTTTTAAAAGTAAAAAATACTAATTTAAAAAATATTATTAATGTGAAGAATTTCTACTTATACCATTTTTAACTGTGACCAAGTCAAGTGCTTGTTCTGTCGTTATCCACATCTTCGAAGTGAATAATTAGAATCTTTCAAGTGAGCGATAGGTTGCCAAATATGATAACCCTGCAGCGTTTCGTGTTCCTATTATTAGTCGGACTAGAAGATTAGGAGGTTTTTTTACTTTTTGGATGGCAACACCACAGTTTTTAGTTTTTCGAGTGGCAACACTTGTTGCTATGGTGACCAATGTTTTAACTTTTTGGATGACAACTTTTAAGAACGTTCGTGGCGCCATCTATTGAGAGGTTGATTTTTTTCCGGACTTAGAATATTTCTGCGAATTTAATTATTTTTATTTTTACAGAGTGTCGGAGAGCTTATCTTAGGCTCTTCATCTGCGGTTTCTCTATTCTTCTGAAGCAACATAACAGGAAACTCATTAAAAAAAAAGCAATACCCCAGAGATCTAAAACCTAATTATCTTACAATGATGCCATAAGATCTTACAAACTTACAATACTTCCAAAAATCTTACAATGTAAGCCTAAATCTTATAAGTTGGCAGCTATACTAATGGTTGTTCTTACTCATTGAAGGGTCCAGTTAAAGCATTATTACCAGCAAAATTAGGACTTTGCAGCAGACTTTAATAAAGTAACTGTCATACAAGGCCTAAACTCAACTAGTGTCATGCTTTAAGTTTCCACGAACTCATCCATCTTCTCGCTATTCAGGATCAAACAATTGACATCCTGGTAAACTAACATGGAACCCTTCTAAAAAATAGATACATTAATAAACGAAAAATATATTCATAATTCACAATACAAATTGAACATTCAACTTTGGGGCACATTGAAATAATTATTTTTATACTTATATCCACAGGAAGTTTGTGCATCAGATGAACTTAGAACTGATTTCTGGCTGCAAAGCATAGACCCACCATTTCAAAGATTCTAATGGTTGTTCTTGCTCATTGAAAGGTCCAGTAAAGCATTATTACCAGCAAAATCAGGATTTTGCAGCAGACTTTAATAAAGTAACTGTCATGCAAGATCAAAATTCAACTAGTGTCGCACTTTAAGTTTCCACGAACTCATCCATCTTCTCGCTATTCAGGATCAAACAATTGACATCTTGGTAAACTAACATGGAGGAACCCTTCTGAAAAATAGATATAATAAGCGAAAAATGTATTCATTCTTTGGGCACACTGAAATAAAGCATTTTATACAGATGTCCACAGGAATTTTCTGCATCAGATGAACTTGGAACTGATGACAGAGCGGTGAAAAACCCACAATCTCAAAGATTTCAATCATTGCTCCAACAATGACTGCTCAATAAAAGGTGAACTTATACTTCAGGTTCTATTGATAAAATGAATCAAGTGCCCTGCTAATTTAATAGAATAGTGTTTCATGCTTAAATAATTTAGTTCTTAGCAAACTACAAAAATCTTTCATTTGTTGCTGGACAAAGCTAAAAGTTAAGTAGAGATCAAAAATCTGGCATATAATTTTAAGTAATTAAACAGCTAAATAGTTTCAATTATTTAAGGATTAGGAAATAAGTATTTTACTCATAATAAACATTTATTTGTTACACCTCTATAATGCTGCTAAGAATAATACCTAAAATGCATGAATTTTGACAGTAAATTAAACAGCATATTGATTTCTGACACCAATATGAAAATTAATAACTGATCATTTTTAGCACATCCAGGAAGGCTAAGAGGGAGAATATTCCACAAGAAGAAAAGATATGATGGCTGAAGAAATAATCTTATCAGGAAGAACCTTTATAGAGTTAATTTTTGAAAGAAATATTTTGCCAGGAAATTGAACAGCTAAATAGTTTCAACTATGCAATAGGAAAAGAAAATAAATGTCAGAATGAAGTCATTTGATGCTCAACTACACAGGAGACAGAAAAAATCCTTACTTAAGACTAGATATCTGAAAGAAAGTTAATTTTGGCAGAAAATTAAATTTGCTGCTAAATATTCCTAATTGTTCAAGGAACAAAAATGCTTTACAGTACAATATACAATGGCGTTCATTCGAAGCACATCTTTGCACGCTAACGGCCAACAGGAGGAATCTGTCCTTAAGAATAGATGACAGGAATAAATCTAATTCTGGCAGTAATCAAATTAATTATACATCAAAATGGCTTTACTTAATCAAGGAAATTAAACAATTTACTCACGATAACAGATTTCTAGTTGACGCACATCTATGCACGCTAAAGGCTGACGGAACAATGCTGACAAAGGAAGTGTCTGCTACTCTTCGATTTTTCTAGCAACCTTTGTAGTAATTTGGTGTGGTTTCAGACGTCCTCGATATTTGGCGATCACGTTCGCGTTGGTTTTCCAGCGATCAACAAGCAACAACTGCGCCTCGTGCTTTTCTATTTCTCAGCATACTTTTCTGTGTGAATGGTATTTTAATGATCTAATTATTTTAATTGTGGAGGAATGACTTTTGAAGTAGGGGGCGAAGTTTTCTTCATTTGAAAGCTTACAAAATAAATTACGGAAGAAGGGAATTTTGTGCATTTTTATGTGCAAGATTCTGCTAAATTGACAAGAGATGTTCATATTCGATCGTTACAAACATGGAAATGTCGAATTGGTGTAGTATAAATTAAAATACACCAATGTTTTTGGAGGGCGAGAGTGCCAAAAAAAAAGGAAAGAAAACAAAAATGAAAGGAAATCTAAGTGACTATAAGTTTTATGTGTTGACCAGTACACCGAACTGACAGGTAAGAAATTTAATCTAACTTTCTTGCAAGTTGCTTCCTCTTTAAAAAGTAATACTACGTTGCATATATTAACTGTTTTATAAGGTTACTAGCTGCGTGCCCGGCGTTGCACGGGCTACCTAAAAAATGTAAGAGCAGTCCAGTTGATGCTTTTGTAGTACACTGACACTAGTTTCTAACGCGTTAAGGAATAAATAAATGCGCGTAAAGCAAGGTTTGCAAAACACCAGTAAAACATATTTTTGCCAAAACACCTCATCAACGTTAATAATCGTTATCAATGATACAAGTTATGAGTACATTTTCAGTCAGCACAAAAGGGGAAAATATATGCATTATCAACTATAATCTTTACTCACGTTAAACTGAATTACATCTGATAGACTATATCGGAAATATTTATGCACAATAACAATCCGCTTTTTACATAAAATAGTCTACTACCCGGCGTTGCCCGGGTGTTTATTAATGCAACATACCACTCAGATAAATATTTGGATAGATTCTATCCACATGGTCGTACAAGAATTACATCAATCCGTTTTCCAGGTACAAACCCTCAAAGAACTCAAATAACTTGTAAATCACTCATTTACTTTACGACGTGCACGGTCCTCCTCGAAAATGAAAGTTATGTCATGTGACGCGTATTTAACAATCAGGCTTGAACAACAAAAAAAAAAACAGCAAAATTTTGCTGCAGATTACGGCAAAATAATCGAAAAGTAAACAACTTAAACACCCTGATTACAGGAAAAGCCTTAAAACAAAAGCCTAATTTTATTTCTTTATATTCGGGAAAAAAAATTGCAACAGATGTTTCTTTTCAATGATTTTCTTCACGCTGTAAATTTTAATAAAAGCGTTCATCCGGAAAGTTGAGTTGAAGCACTGAATAATAATTTGAATGGAGGAAAGCCTTCGAAAAAATATGGATTTTATTTTGAAATCTAAGAGTCATAATTAATAGTTTTTAATTGATATCTCCGCTAATTATTATCGGAGGATTATGTTAAATAGCCAAACATGAAGACGGGAAGATGACGAATCCATCGATACCTGGTTCGATGGTCAGTTCACTGTCGTTCGGGAGAAGAAGCTTGGACATAGATAGATAGATAGATAGATAGATACTCAGATTTTATATGTATAAGATAAATAAATACATTGATCAAAATGTGTCGCAATTCATTAATGACCTTAAGTTTGCCGCTGATTGGTTTTACGAACAGTATTTAGTCATCAAAGAAGCTTTCTGGTGTTTTTGGGACCTCGATTTGGTGTATTTTTAATCAACGTAAATGCTGCTTTCTGTTTGATAATTCATTTATTGCATTAACTGCCATTTTTTATACTAGAGCTCCTACAGCTCAACACCCAATTAAAATAGCTGTGGGTTATTATTTAATACTTAATGCCAAATTGCTTCATGTAATATCTTTGCAATAATGTTTTTATAGCTCTTTTACTGTTCTTGTTGCACTGTAATGTTGGTATTATATTCCTGGCTTCTTTTTTCTTTTCATGGTAATGCATATTGGTCCAGTTTTTGTGAGGCTACTTTTATCTAAAGATGGACAGCATCTTTTCGAGTGGATGTAAATAACAGCTAAATCATTGGTGATTTTGACCTGGAGGTTATGGCAACTATGACGTTGGGCGACTGAAATGATTTGACACGCATGAATGAACGGAAGGTACCCAAGGATAATTTGGTAAAGGCAAATTTTAATAATTAAATTTAAGTTGTGTTCCACAAAAGAACTAGATAACAGTGCCCCAAATAACAGTATTGAAAACTTCAATTATTAAAGAATCTAATATTTATTTAAAAATTTATGCACCTAGTTAATCTATTACAAAATTGTTTCTCTCGACTTTGTATGTCGTTAATATGATTTGATGCTGGTAAAATGATACAATGTGTTTAATATTTCGCTATTGAGGTGAAATGACGTTAGATGCTCTTTCGAATCCATTGGTAGACCTGGAATCCTATTTTTTCAAGTATTAACCTTAAAGTGGCTACTACTGAAGCACTGGCCACAACTGGTGTGTTTATCTTATATGTCTGCGAGCACTCCAGGTTAAAATACATTGTGTGCAATGTATATCCCCGCTTGATATTTGGTATTCTTGATTCTTTTCTCTATGCACAGAAGGCAGAAAAATGTCTTAATTCATATTAAATTATTATAATTGTTCTCCTTTTGGATGCTATTCTATATTGTTCATCTGTAGAAACCTGGTGTAATAGATAACAGAAAAATAATAATTTGTTTATGAAACCAGTGAAAACTCATGCATTGCATACTATTCCATTATGAGCATTGTAATATTGTTGCATTTAAGATTAAAATTAAGTTGTTTTTTCCCCCCACAGTTAAAGAAGTATTTTGGGCGTGCTGCTTCAGAAACTGAATTCCTGACTGAATGGTACATGGTAGAGAGATTTGGCTTCATTTGCTGTCAGTCATTTCCTCTGCTTGTGCTTTTCAGTTTAGCCTCCTCCTGAAGAGTAGCAACTGGATCAACAGAAGTATGGATGTCATGTTTCAAGGGTTTTCATCTGTAACAGGTAATCAAGTAGAAAATCATACAACTATAAACTTTAAAAGTCGACAAATGACACAAGCCTAGATGAGCTTTTTCCCATGTGTTCTAACTTTTGATTGTTTATTGATTTGTGTTCAAAAAAAGTAAAACAGAGTAAGATATTAAAAACAGCTTGTTAACCTATTAAAACTATTAAATAAATAATTTAATTAGAAATAGATGAGAAATAAAATGCAGTTGACTCTATTTAACGGCTTTCATGGGACCACAAAAAATCGTACTTAAATAGAATGCTTCTAAAATTGCAGTGGAGTATCTGGTACTGTGAAAAGTCATTCAATAGAATGTCATTAAACAGAGAACCAACTGCAATTTGATATTTGAAAAAGTAGAAAAAACAACGCATTGTGTATTATTCCAGTATGATTATGATGCATGGTAATATTGGTGCATTTAAGTTTTAAATTTAAGTTGTTTTTTCCCCCGAAGTCCTAGAAGTATTTAGCATGTGCAGCTGCAGAAACTGAAAATTCCTGACTGAATGGCACATAGTAGAGAGATTTGGCTTCATTTGCTGTTATTTAATCTGCTTATGCTTTTCAATTTAGTCTGAGCCTGAAGAGTAATAACTGATTCAACAGAAGTATGAATGTGTGTGATATTTCAAGAGTTTTAATCTGTAATAAGTAATCAAGAAGGAAATTATCCAACTTTAAAATCATCATATAACAAGTGTATATGATTTTTTTCCTTATGTTCTAATTTTTTATTATTCATTGATTTGTGTTATGCAGTTGACTCTTAACTCTAATATTTCTTTATCTCATAGATTTCATTGGGTCCCTAACTCTTGAGAAGGCTGTGGCTGCTTCCTGTAACTCAAAGGTTACTGCCGGTTTTTCAGGACTTTGAGTACAGGGGTATTCCAAGGTATTTTTTACATTTATGTAGAGTCCGTAACGTGACCTTTTTTGCCATAACTTTTTTATTTACTGTTTGATTAGCATATTATTTTATTTTGATCTTTTCCTACCAACACACCAGCTCAAATTAAAATAATTTGCAAATCAAACGGTAAATTAAAAAGTTATGGCAAAAAAAGGTCACGTTACGGACTCTACATAATTTTAAAAATACCTTGGAATGCCCCTACAGCAATTGAGAGTTAACTGTACTATGTAGTATTTTGTCTACACATCCGAGGAGTGTTAGCAAAAGCTAACTGTGTTAGCTTTTGCTAAATGAGCTGTTAGCGAAAGATAATAGCTCAGGTTCACTGATCCCTTGAATTTACAGTGATTGGCATAGCTAACCTAAATTAATTTTTACTGTATTTTTTAGTTAAGCAGTTTTTATACCTTCTGAAACCTCTTTACACATCTCTGAAGAAAAAGTGTTAAGCAATTTTACTCCATATAGAGATGTTCAGAGCTTCTTTCGATCACCTGTTTCTTTCATATCTTGATATCTCTTACCCCATCTTTGTTAATAGTACCCATACTTATTGTAAAATAGTTTAAATGAAAATTAAGAAAGTAAACTTTTAAATTCCGTGGAAGACTATGTAGGAGTATATTCTTGAAGATTTAAAGCTTGGATCCTCCTTTTTCTAGATCTTTGCCTAGAAGCTTGTTAAGACATCTTTAAAAGCATCCTACGTAGAACATTGAAGGAACAGTGTGAAGCAAGATAATTGTAGAACTTACGAGACATGGGGGCAAAATATTGAAAGTATTTTGTGTAATTTGTCTGCTTAACATTAAAGAAGGGTGGAAGTTTCTGAAGACATAACATGCCTCATAACAATTCATTTGAGAGGAATTGGTTAATTTTTAAAAGGTTTTTACCATATTGTTTGCAGGCTTGCCCCATTTCCCTTGAATTAGGATCTTTTGATCAAATCCAATTTGTTAAACAGTTATATTTCTGTTTAATTCATGAAGAAATAAAGATTTGATAATTTGAATTGGTACCCACTATGCTTATATTTTTGGAAGCTATAAATAAAGTTCTTGTATCAAATCTATGTGTCTGTATATTTAATTTTTTATAAGTTTTCTGCAACCGCTCAAATTAGCTACTATGTGTTTTTTAACAGCTACATCTAGCCGTTTCATATAAATCTTACAAGTGTGGTGAAAAAAAAAACATTTTAATCATTTGAAGTTTGGTTGCTAATATTGCAAATAAAAATGGGTTCAGTTATGTTAGGACAAATGAGGAGTAAAAGAAATTGTCTCAGACATGTACTGCTCATGGATCCTTCAAGTGTGCATATTAGAGAAGATATGCCTTTCTTTTTCAAATTAATACATGATTTATAATTATTTAGCTGATAGCCCTCACACATTTTCACTTGTTTTAGTTTTAGCCATGATTTCTTAGGTTTCAAAATTTTGTTTCTTTCCTCTCTTTTTCAAATTTTCTGTCTTTTTTTCAAGTATTTGCAGCTTAGCACATTCTGGCCAAGAGACCCCACGGAAATACAAAGACCACACATAAACTATGATTTCACAATTTTACTTGAAAACGTATAAATTGTTATAACTTGGGGAAAGAAAATCCCTGGCATTCATTTGAATTTTGACGTCTTGAATTCAAATTATGTTTTTCGAAATCAGAGATTGCGATAGGATCCTACTCGTTGAGTTTCTTGTTTCTATAAATAGAATGGAAGTAGAGGACAAATTCACACTCACATATCATGACTAGTGATTTTGTAGGTTATGTTAAACGAGGCATATTCTTAAAAAATATATAAAAAAACTAGTAATTGGGAGGAGGTAATAAAAAGATATATGGCCAATTTGCACTCGTGCACTTATCATAAAGATTATACTTAGAGCGTATAACGTTATGATACCTTTATCCTTATTAGTATTAAGTTTTTCCTGAAAATACATGATTTTACAAAAAAAAAAAAAAAAAACTTTGCAAAAGCTATTTGAGGTAAGCCTTGAATGAATGCAGACGATTTGTAACAATGACGACAAAAATTAATCTCTCTAAATAAATATTTAAAACATAAAATTTTATTAATTCCCTCATTATTTGGGGTTTGAGACTTGTTTTCTCCTATTATGGGAAGAAAAAAGGAAAATAAATTTTTTGATTAATTTTGTATTTAATGACTCAAGAATCTCAACGAAATATCAATTTTCCCTGATGTGGAGTTGAGATACGCCCATTAATTAGCATATCGGTCAATTAAATTTATTTTACCGATTAATACGTGAAAAGATTATTCTTGACGTTTTTTTTTTCCTACCCTAACCTAAACTCCAAATTCAGCCTACGGAATCTGCTTTTCCCACTTTTGTAATGCGCTAAGGCAATTGTTCCTAACTATGACATGAACAGAAATATCGTACTTTTTTTTCTTTCTAGGAATAAATGGTTTTGAGGAGGTTTTTTTTTTTTTTTTTTGGACCAATGTTTTAGGAGGGGTTTTATCACCAACCCTAATCTACGCTACGCTGGCTGGGAGTTGCCGCCCCCCCCCCCCCAGGATGAATTAATTTCACTATTTTATTTATTACTTTTTGATTGACCTTTCTTTTGTATTTTTTACGTAATTAATTAAAAAGAACACAAAACACACACAGCATATTTGCTTGCTAAAGAAATATTACTGGAGTCAGAGACCCAGAGTTGAAGAATACATTTAACTCGCCGGTTTCGAATTCAAGGGACCGTATTATCGCGATTCGTCCACTAATTCTTTTTTGATGGAATCAATAATCAACATTTTTTTTTTTTTTAATTTGTAGGCGCACCAACAAGAGTCATTTTGATCCAGGAACCTATTTGCGAAATAATAGATTTCTTTTTCAGCTTATAAAAATGCAAAATGAAAGAAATTATATGGTAGTTTCTTGGAAAAACCATGATTTTTAATGGAAACGGCATGTAGTTTCAATATGTTATCTCAACTGTATCATGGTTTTAAGAACAAATCAGCAATTGTTTTAAAATTCACACAGAAATAGTTTCAGAATTCTTCAGTAAAACGTATGAAGTTATGATTTTCTTTATAAATTAATTTAAAAAACTCAAGTGAGGTATGGGTTTATTTAATAACTTTGCCCTTGTGTTATAATTTTTATGGCAATGTTCCTGAGTAAAACTGCTCATTGTCTTGCATCTCGGTGACATTATATTGGGTTTAGTATTTAATTTAAATGGTTTGAAACGTTAAAGATATTTTCCGTCCACATTAAAAGTATATTAGTGCATAATATTCACATGTACTTCGAAGTAGATTCATTGATCTAAAGGAGAAATAAAAAACATGCATATTTAAAAATTCATTCATTAAAACTTTGTTATAAAACATCGAAGGGGGGGAGGGCTATTCAATTTTCCGTACCCCCTCAAAATGATTTTTCTGTATCCACCCCTGCTGGCTGGTCGTCGTATTCGTATTAGTTAATCAGCACAAAGTACTTTTTTTTTTATCTGGGACAATTGCAAACTGCATTGTTCACAATTATCACAAAAAGGCCATATAGTCGTGTGGGGGGGGGGGTGTCAGGCCCGTTATTTGGACAGTTTGATCTTAAAGGAGGGTAGTCTATTGAAAAAACAAAAGATCTTGAAGGAAAACTCAAGCTCTGGCGGCCCTGTATTGGTGGGCCCAATTTTTTTCTTAACCAGGGGCTCTGTTTTTTATATTACTTTGAATTGAGTAGACCCGGATCTATAACTTTTGTGCCCAGAAATCTGTAGGGCCCTTCCCCTAGTAGTATGTTTGTGACGTAATTAAGTCTCTGTGTAGTTTTTTAATTAATTTTTTTTTTCAATTTTTTCCCCAATTTCTTGGGACGTTGGGGCCCCTGCAACGCGGGGTCTGCAGGTACGCAAATCCAGGCCTGGAACCGAGGACACTCATGCTCCCCTCCTCCATTGTGCATATATATATACAGTAGGGGATTCATAACTATATCGTCCAAGCAAATAAGCTGTCTGTGTGCAGATCAGAAACAAGGTTACAAAGCAAGATTCATGCTTTAAACATATTACGTTTACGTAATGCTGACGCGCGATATGCATACAAAGTCTGAAACTGAAACAGGCAGTGACGGATTTCTCTCCTGAAGAAATACTAGAAATGATGCTGAACAAAAAAAAAAAAAAAAAAGGCAACAGTTTCGAAATAGCGTCAACCTTTTGCCAATCTTCACTAAGATAAAGTGAAGCAGTCGACATTAGTCCAAAAATTTTCTTATGAGGAGGAGGGGGCAGTCGACATCTCCTGATCCCCAAAAGTGACGATCTTGGAATGAAGACAACAGTTTAATAGTATCAATAAGAGTGCCTTAAATCTTTATTTCTCATGAGCGATGTCCTAACTTCATTAAACCTCGGAGAATATTGATATATCATATTGATCCCTGAAAATGGGCGCCCATATACAAAATTTTAATAGGATTGGGCCCAGATATTTTCCCCGTGGAAACCGATTTCTTTACAATTTTACATTTTTAATAACTTATTCATTAGTTGCTAGAGAAATGTTAAAACATTTTTGCAAAGAAAAAGTATTAAAATCAAGGAAGTTCTGATTTTCGAGTGTGCCCACCTAGGAAGGGGAGGGGGTCATGGCGTAGATTGCGCCATTAAAAATTTTAGGGGGTGTTTTGAGGGGTATTTTTCTCATTTGGGAGCGCAATATTGAGAGGGTGCGCCCTTGCCATTAGGAGGACACCTCTGTGATTTCTAAGGGGGGGGGGGGTTGAGCCCTCACTTGCCACACATATGGGCGTCTATGACTGGAGTTCCCCCCTCCATAAAGAGAGTCCCTCAAAAATGAGGATAAACGTATCACTCAGAACTACCCCCTTAAAATCCTATTTAAAGCAGCTTGTGCACCAAGAACTCTCTCTCCGCGTATTCCTTCCTAAATAACATCAACGGTCTTGTTCAAGCGACGCATCAAATTAAGGACAGTACTTCCTGAAAAGCTTCATTTGAATGACAGGGGTGCTCATCCCCGATGGACAAGGGCGCATCTCCTCAATATCGTAAAAAACATCCCTCCGTGAGCAAGAGTCCCCCCGAATGGGAAAAATACCCCTAGAAGCACCCCCCTAAAAATGCTATGATCCCCCTAGGTGGGCACAAAAATCCAAGGGGAGTCTTCACCGCAATAAGGATCCCACAAAATTCTCATACACATCAGCATTTCTTAAGAATAATCAAAAAGGAAACATTTAAAATGCTTTCGCTTATGACAAAGCCTCAAAGCTTTGTTAACATTGATTCCGAGCGTATTTCTCTGCACGCAAGAAAAAAATGGCAACCGACAATATTACTCAACTGTGTAATTCCTCATGTAATTTATTTCCTGTAGAATTAGAAGTTTTTCGCCAAAACAAGCGATTACTTTGCCAATAAGTAATCTCTACTTGAGTAGACTATGTTAGCCAATCATAGCTGCTTATTTTCGAGGAGTAGTAGCAACGCTCAAAAAAAAAAAAAAGATATTATGCAGTGTCGGAACTGCCAAGAATTCTTTCACCCCTCGTTTAGTTGTGCACGACCTCCCATCTGCCCAGTGTGTGCAGGAAAGCACAAAGCTAAAAACTGCTGAAAACCTTCATATGTGCCACCCTTATGTTTTCACTGCAAGAGTGAACATCTTCCTAACTTTAGAAATTGTCCAAAATTTCAAAATGTCATTGATTCGAACCGGAGAAATAAAATTGAAATTTGCACTAATTCGTATCCTTCACCCAAAATTTCTAGTTCTGTTAATGCCATTCAACAGATCCTCCCTCGCCCTGTTTTATTGTCCGTTTTTCACTAGTTGAGACTTGGCCACGCCCCCAACACGTGGTATCGGAAGATTCTATATGCGTCTTTTGGGGATGAGGCTTCATACCAACACTGAGAAAGGTTGCAATTGGCCAACGTTATCGCGCTGTAGAAGACGAGTGTTCTATAATTTTCTAAGAAATTACCTCCCACCTTCTTTCCCGAAAAAAAGGTGTGCTACTAAGACATTTGTTCGACTTAAAAGTATTTTAAGATTTGCAGTGTATTTCTATACGTTTTGGGTTAATTTATCATTGATTTTGCGAAGGAAATCCTAAACTCTCTGTCTTTCACGCTAAGTAAACATTTTCTGAAAACACGGTGAACAGTTGCAGGTGAAATTGGAAGGAAAATTTTTCCTTCCATTCTGCTGAAATTTTCACAGCTCTCGAACGTGGGTTTTTCATAGGTATTCTAATTATAAATCTCTAATCGCATATTGTTAACTTTGCTGGTCAACCATTTCTCACCTTATTTTCGATCCGATTTTCTTCTTTAAAGCGTTTATTAAATATTACACAGTGCTTAGGGATAAATCAACTACTTTTGCAATATTTCGAACTGTTTTACTTCGAATATAATGAAGAATTAATGCGTTTTCGAATTGTGTTTGTTGTTACTTTGCGGAATACGAGTCATTTTTAAAATAATACGTAGATTTGTAAAGTGAACAAGCAAAAATTAATGCCAAAAGATTTTTTAACTACCACCGCATTGAAAAAATAGCGAAAAAAAAAAGGAAAGAAAGAAAACGACAGACGATAACTTTAATTTCGAATTTTTCTGAAAATATTTCTCTGTCACCTCATTTTTGGCCCATTTCAAACAGTCAATATATTGTAAAAAAAATGTTGAATTGATGTAATCATGTAGAGACACTATGAAAAAGTATTGAACTACTATTTCGATTCCTAGGCACTTCATTTTTAACCATACACATTTAAAGCCTACGAACAATTTTGGAAGCCTCAGTAGGTAAGTTGCACTCTGTGTGACACATTTCAATACTTTAGTACTATTTTTTTTTCTAATATGGCTTTTATTCTTCAGAAATGAAAAAAGGAACAAAACAAAAATTAAAGCTTTTCACATGCCAATATGGTTATTTACAGAATAATTGAATAAGTGCCTGAAACAACGTTTTATGTTACTGTTTTAACCTATTTATTTTTGTAAATACGAAAAAATATACATGCTTTTTTTATTCAAGTTTTTTCGATTACTCTAAAAGTAATTCAGTTCTTCTAGTACTTTTACAGAACAGCGTTACGTGTGGGGATCATAAAATAGGCAAAAGTTTGTTGCCCGTATTCTAATACAGATCCGAACGAGGACGGACACAAGGGAGGGGCGATGGAGCGACCGCCCCTTCCTTGAGTCGAGATGCAGAACTCTTCCACGGCATGTCTTTGATACTGAAGTTGAAAATTGTTTTAGCCTATCTTCAATAGTTTGACGAAGCTCTTGCTGTCTGGAAAATGAAAGTGTAGCACATATCTTATTCTTAACACATTACTGATAGAGATCTGAACTTTGTATAGGAAGTATTTCAAAGTTCCAAAAACTCAATTTTAGAAGATTTTAGATGATATTAAATAGGGTTATAGGGTTCAAGGGCTCTTCTCAGGAAAGTTTGGAAAATTGAAGTCCCCCCCCCCCAAAAAAAAAAGAGGAACTTTAATGGGACACCTTTGATGGCGTTAAGGTAAGGGATGGGGTTTGGTACACTCCTCCGCAATTTTGTAGAAAAGGAAGTCCCTCCCCTTCCCAAAATAACTGAAATGAGACGATCTTTCATGGTGTTTGGAAAGGGGGGGGGCGGAGGTTCGCGAATTTATAAAAGGGTAAGAGTGTGAAATCAATCGCCCCCTCCTTGAATAGTTTCTGGATCCGTCCTTGGCTCTGAATGTAAAATGCGTTATTTTTATCAAGAAACGTTGCTATAGTCAACCTATTCAGTTGTTCAAAATATCCCACACTGGCAAGGAAACTGACTCAACCACAAGAAAAAAAAAACAGCAATGGAAAAAATTAAGGTTTGACGCAATAGCAATTTTAAGTGATTTAGTCTCAAACATTACAATATGCGCAGTCAACTTATTATGTGATGTTTATTAATTAGTTTTTGAAGTATAGATACATAATGCATACTTTAAGCTCGAAAAAATTCTTCCAAATTATGAAATTTTAATGATGTGTCATTATTGATGAAATCGTTTCTACGCCCCCCCCCCCCTCCCGCACCATTTAGGTGAGCTAACTTTGCGGTTTTTGTGTCGAGAAAAAGCACTAAATTTAGATTTTAAATCAATAGCCGGTACGGTTTTCCCAGATTTTGAATTGTGTCACTTTCCTTGCTGGAGTGCGATATGATTCTTTATTAAAAACATACATGATCATAAACAAATTGTGACTAGAGCTATCCAGGAAGGAGGGGGGGGGAGCCGGTCTTTTTCCATAAAACAATTGTTACTGCGATTTTGGTGACTTAGAGCAAACCTAAGGAGTCGTTCACAAATGATGTCACGCTTGAAAGGGGTAGGGAGAGAGGGTTCGGGGTTCATGAACTTCGGACAGTCTCAAGGGGGAGGAGGGGATTATAAGAAATATGACTTCACATATTTTGGTCCAAATAAAAGCGTTCGTTATAGCAATATGTTCATCGAACATTGCGTGAGATGTAACGAGGGGAGAGGCTAAGGTGAAGTGTAACGTCCTTTATGGACAATCCGTGTTTACGTTAGGCTACTGTGTACTGAAGTGTTATAACTAACTTCGTTTCTGCCCCCCCCCCAGAGAACGAAGTTGTTTACCTCCCCCCCCCCCCCGCCTTGAAAATACTCGCCCTGGGGGGTAGTCATCATCTCTTAAGCCGACCCAACCGATGAACCTATAATTTTAAAACAGTATTCAAACCAAAGACACTTTTTATAACGCATCGCAAATTATTACATATTTCTAAACATTAATATTCATGCAATACTTAGAGAAATAGCCTTGATTTTAATAGTCAATTACTTTAAATATTTCAGATTGATTTTTTATTGTTTTCTCATTTATTTTTATTTCTCACATGTAAATCCTTTCTGGAACAATTGCCCAGTCCCCGCCTTTGGTTCAACCAATTTTTTTTTTTGGGGGGGGGGGAGGAGAGAGGGGGGGCAACTTTTGTTCGATTAATGTTTTCATCATTTTTCAAAAATAACTGCTACTGTAGATTTACTGACTGTATATCCGCTTTATATGATCTGAAATTTTGTACAATCCATACAGATGCATCAAAAAGACCCAACCCGTAAGAGCTACTGAGTCACCCCCCCCCCCTCAAGAAAAGGGAGAGGGAGATGGAGAGAGATATTAAGTCTTCAAAACGAATGCAACCCTTAAGCATTTCAATGCCACAGTCTGTGTGGCAATGAAGTTTTCCTGCCCCCCCCCCCCCTCTTTTTTTTCATCAGCGCACTTGCAATTTCGAATATAGGACGTTAGTGTTTAAAAGGATATCGTTCAAAATTCAGAAAGCCTATCCTTAATAGAAATGTTTCATTCGGAAAACAAAATACCTTACTTTTTTTGCAAATACAATATTTTTGTTCTGAAATTTTCAGTTTAAAAAGTATAGATTCCCCGTAGAAGACAATTACGCGAAGCTAGAAACGAAAGGAAAGAACACGAAGACATTTTTACAAATTTAAATGTCCGCCAAATTTAGGGTTGTCTCAATTGAAAGCGGTAGCGATCACCCCCGCGCTAAACTTAGTTTTGCTTTCGGGAAGGCGTTCCGAAGTCTCTTCTCCTCATGAACGCACAATACCTAAAGCAAAAAATACTGTTGCTGAAAAAAGCTAACTATTTCTCTCCAAAATCTGCTGTTAGAACTGCGTAACTAGTTAATTCACTTTTGTGTTTTTGTTTTACCAGTTTATTTTCATTCCTTATCTGATACTAGCTTTTTTAGGTTTTCCC